>NW_005359840.1:1959540-1961358 GCF_000412655.1 Myotis brandtii
TATATATATTTGTTTAATTAGACCTGCTTTCTGATTTACCTAAACTTTTTCCAGCCCAGTGAAGCACCGCAACTTCTCTTTCAGGTAATTGTCAGCAACATAGCAGTAAATATCAAGACAAAGCAGATTATTATTGTAGATCACGCAGGGAGAACAAAGGGTAAAATATTTCACTGCAGCAGTGTTTGACTGTATTCCATGCAGTGAGAAAACCTGAAGTCATTTTCAAGGTCCACCATTTCTTACTTCTTTTCAATAGGGTCAAGTTTCTAAGCTTTCTAAATCTCTGGCTAATGAAAAGAAAATAGGATTCCACCGAGTCTCCTGTCTACCTACTCCAAGACTTCTGTGAGGATCAAATGAGATGAGGCATGGGAAAATGCTTCACAGACATTTGGTTAAAGTGTAAAATGTTTCCACCTGGCTATAAAGCAAGTCTTGTTCCTGGGCTGAAGAAACTCCAAGGAGGCTAGTAGCAAGGGAGAGGAAGCTGGGCGTTGCTATGTGAAGTCATTACCCAGCGCCCACATCTACTGGTTTCCAGGCTGGGCTGGGCTTTAGACCACATTTTGCACCATGGGGTCTCGGCAGTGTTGGCTGCGACTTGGTGGGGTGTCACTCTGGGGTGGTGGCGGGGCCTGTGTCCCACTTGGGGGAAGCTGAGTGTTGTTTTGTGGGCTCCAGGTCCACAGTGCTGTTTATTGTTAAACTAGAGGCCCAGTGCATGAATGTGTGCATAAGTGGGATCCTTTGGGGTGGCCTTCAGGGATCGAGCCCCAGCTCATGGCCCCAGGCTCGTAGCCCCAGCTCTCGCCCCCAGCCTCACAGCCCCACATCTCCACCTGGCACCCCGTCTTGGCCTGGCACTGTCCGCTCACATGCTCCACCATCCCACTGAGGTCCCACTTTCATTGGGGCCCACTGAGGCTGGCAGCGCCTCCACTGCTGCTGCTGCCAGTGCCACATTGCCAATGCCCACCATGTTCCGTGCTGCCTCCTGGTGGTCAGTGCACATCATAGCAAGCGGTCAAACTCCCAGTTGAACTTCCAGTTGAACAATTTGCATATTAGGCTTTTATTATATAGGATGGCCTGTCGCTAGGAAGAGGAAGCTGGGCCTTGTTATGTGACGTCATTACCTGGCACACACAGCCACTGTTTCGGGGATGGGCTGGGTTGTGGGCCACATTTTGTGTCATGGGGTCTTGGCAGCGACTTGGCAGGGTGTCCCTCTGGGGTGGTGGCGGGGCCTGTGTCCTACTTGGGGGAAGCCGAGTGTTGCTTTGTGGGCACCAGGTTCCCGGTGCCATTTCTTTGTAAATGGCCAGTGCGCATCACAGCAGCTCCTGCGTTGAGCGCCTGCCCCATGGTGGTCAGTGCACATCATAGTGACTGGTCAGATGATGGAACACTTAGCATAATATATATATATATATATAAATTTCTCCAATCCATGAACACAAGAGACCATTACATTGTTTTGTGTCTTCAATTTCTTTCATCAGTGTCTTATAGTGTTTAGTGTACAGATCTTTTGCCTCCTTGGTTAAATTTATTCCTAAATATTTTATTCTTTTATTCTATTTTAATGACATTGTGTTCTTCATATCTTTTATTAGTATATTGCAACACAGCTGACTTTTATATACTGATTTTTATCCTGCAACATTACTGAATTTGCTTATTCTAATAATTTTTTGATGGAGTATTTAGGGTTTTCAATATATGAAATTCATATCATTTATAGAGACAATTTCAATTATATCTTTCTTATTTGGATTCCTTTTATTTCTTTTTCTTGTCTACTTGCTTGTGACT
>NW_005359840.1:1961544-1963266 GCF_000412655.1 Myotis brandtii
TAATTTTTTCTGGTTACTCTAGCTAAATAATTGTCAATTTTGTTTATTTTTTAAAGAAAACAACTAGTTTCAATGATTTTCTGTTGTTTTTCTATTTCATTTAATTCTGCTATAATCTTTATTATTTCCTTCTTCTGCTACATTGGGACATAGTTTGTTCTTGTTTTTCTAGTTATTTGAGGTATAAAATTAAGTGGTTTATTTAAGATCCTTTTTTTTCCCTTAATACAGTGGTCGGCAAACTGTGGCTCGCGAGCCACATGCAGCTCTTTGGCCCCTTGAGTTTGGCCACGAAGTTTCAATCACACTGTATGTGTGTGCCCGCACGTGGTATTTTGTGGGAGAGCCACACTCAAGGGGCCGCAGTTTGCCAACCACTGCCTTAATCTAAGCATTTGTTTCTATATACTATTCTCTTAGGACTGCCTTAACTGCATCCCATGGTTTGGGTATGTTGTGTTTCCATTTTTGTTTGTCTCAAGATACTTTTTTATTTACCTTTTGATTTTTTTAACCATTGGTTGTTTAATGATGTGTTGTTTAATTTCCAAGTATTTTTGAATTTTTCAATTTTCCTCTTGTTTGATTTCTAGTTTCATACCATTCTGGCCAGAGATAGTACTTGATATAATTTCAATCTTTATAAATTTATTGAGACTAGTGTTATGATGTGACTTGGAAAATGATCTGTGTACAAATAAGAATAAATATTCTATCTGGCTGGTGTTGCTCAGTGGTTGTGCATTCACCCATGAACCAAGAGATCTCCAGTTGGATTCCATCAGGGAGCATGCAGGAGGAAGCCTGTCTCACTCATTGATGTTTCTATCTCTCTGTCCCTCTCCCTTCCTCTCTCTCTAAAATCAATAAAACACATTTAAAAAAAAAACACAACAAATGCATATCCTGCTGTTCTTGAATAGAATGTCATATATTTCCTAATATATAAAAACCCTGGGTCATAACAACCGGTCAGGACTGGCTCAACCAACTGGAAGTCAGTCCTGCAGGTGCAGTGCCCCAACACTGACTGCTGAGGGGGCTGCGAATCAGGGCCAGAGAGAGGCCTGAAGAGAGAAGCAGGGACTGATCCATTGCCTCTGTGGCAGCTTTTGATCAGCACTTGCCTCTCTCTTTCTCTCCCAGTCTGGCCAGCAGCCATGCCTCCATTTCTCTCCAGGCCTCCACAGGGGCTGCTGATAAGCCCAGCCTTTCTGATCAGGCCCCGTTGATAGACCCAGACACGCTGACTGGCATATGAACTAACCAATCAGAACAGAATCTGGGTGCTATGAGGAGCAAATAGCTGCTTAGGAGGTGCAGCTTTTGATGTTGATTGACATAGGAACTGACCAATCAGAACCAAATCTGGATGCTGTAAAGAATCAATGGCTCTCTAGGAGGCGGAGCTTTTGACGTTGACTGGCATAGGAACTGACCAATCAGAACCAAATCTGGATGCTGTGAAAAACCAATGGCTGTCTGGGAAGCAGAGCTTTTGATGCTGACTGGAATAGGAGCTGACCAATCAGAACCAAATGTGGGTTCTGTGAAGAACCAATGGCTGTCTAGGAGGCAGAGCTTTTGACACTGACTGGCATAGAAACAGACCAATCAGAACCAAATGTGGGTGCTGTGAAGAACCAATGGCTGCCTAGGAGGCAGAGCTTTTGAAGCTGACTGGCATAGAAACCAACCAATCAGAACCAAATTGGCCAGCAG
>NW_005359840.1:1963617-1978556 GCF_000412655.1 Myotis brandtii
TGAGCCACATGCGGGTCTTTGGCCCCTTGAGTGTGGCTCTTCCACAAAATACCATGTGCGGGTTGCGCACGTACAGTGCGATTGAAACTTTGTGGCCCATGCGCAGAAGTCGGTTTTCGGAAAGGAGAGGGACAAAACAAGTATATAAGACGAGTGTGGATGGGGGAGTTGGAAGGGGTCGGCCTCAGTGAACGTACCTCCATCAGATTGAGGACGTTTTTAGCAAAGGCCAGCTTAGGAGTACCCTAATTAAGTTAATAACAATGTACCTACCTATATAGTTTAAGTTTAAAAAATTTGGCTCTCAAAAGAAATTTCAATCATTGTACTGTTGATATTTGGCTCTGTTGACTAATGAGTTTGCTAACCACTGTTAGGGGTGATCAGGCAGGCAGATTGGAGAGGATGTAAGCTGGGCTGAGGGGAACCCCCCCCCCTCTGTGCATGAATTTCATGCATCAGGGCACTAGTATATATATAGAATGTCATATATATGTGTGTGTGTGTGTGTGTGTGTGTGTGTGTGTGTGTGTTTGTGTGTATAGTGTCTATTTTGTGTGTAGTGTTATTCAAGCCTCTTATTTCCTTATTGATTTTCTGTCTGAAGGATCTATCTACTGATGAAAGTGGGATATTGAAATCCTGTACTATTATTGTTTTGCTGTCTATTTCTCTCTTTAGTTCTGTTAATATTTGCTATATTTATTTAGGTGCACTCATGTTGTGTGTATGTGTATTATAATTATTATATTCTCTTTATGAATTGATGCTTTAATCATTTTTAGTGACTTTTTTGTCTCTTGTGACCAATTTTAACTAAAAGTCTATTTTGTTTGATTAAGTATAGACATCTCTGTTATCCTTGGTTATTACCACTTGCATGGAATATCTTTTTTCAATCTCTTCACTTTTAGCCTATGTGTGCCTTTAAAGTTAAGTCAAGTCCCTTGTAGAGATGGTGTTGTAGAATTCTATTTTTTTTCCAGCCATTCCATGTCTTTTGAATGAAGAATTTAATGTATTTACATTTAAAGTAATGATTGATAGGTAAGTACTTACTATTGTCATTTTGTTGTTTTCTGACTTTTTTGCAACGTTATTCTTTAATTTATTTCTCTTCTATTAGTGTATATACTACAGGTTTCTTCTTTGTTAATACCATTAGGTTTACAGAAAACATCCTATAGTGTAAGTATCTAACTTGATAGTAGCTTAGCTTCAATTGCATACAAAAACTCTACAGATTTAATTCTCCACCTTGCCCACATTTTATGTTATTTATGTTACACATTACATCTGTTTATATTGTGTGCCCTCTAGCAAATTATTGTACCTTAGTTATTTTAATACTTTTAAAAATTCTATAGTAATAGTTAAAAGTGATATATGTACCACTATTATATCAAAGTAGAGGCCCAGTACACAAAAATTTGTGCACTTGGGGGGGGGGTCCCTATGCCTGGCCTGTGCCCTCTTGCAGTCTGGGACCCCTTGGGAGATAACCACCTGCTGGCTTAGGCCCGCTCCCCGGGGGATTGGGCCTAAACTGGCAGTCAGACATCCCTCTGGCAGCCAGGGAGCCCTCAGGGGATGCCCACTTGCCAGAGGGTAGCAGGTCTAAGCTGCAGTTGGACATCCTTAGTGCTGCTGAGGAGGCAGGAGAGGCTCCCACCACCACCGCTGTACTGGCAGCCGTCAGCCTGGCTTGTGGCTGAGCAGAGCTCCCCCTGTGGGAGTGCACTGACCACCAGGGTGCAGCTCCTGCATTGAGTGTCTGCCCCCTGGTGGTCAGTGTATGTCATAGTGACCAGTTATTCTCAGTCGTTTTGCTGTTAGGGTCAATTTGCATATTACCCTTTTATTATATAAGATAGAGGCCTGGTGCATGGGTGAGGGCTGGCTGGTTTGCCCTGAAGGATGTCCCGGATCAGGGTGGGGGTCCCGCTGGAGCGCCTGGCCAGCCTGGGTGAGGGGCTGATGGCTGTCTGCAGGCTGGCCAAGGCCCCCAGTGGGGAACCTCACCCCATGAGGGTATGACCAGCCTGGGTGAGGGGCTGATAGCTGTTTGCAGGCTGGCCACAGCCCCTTCAGGGTGGGAGTCCCCGCTGGGGTACCTGACCAGCCTGGGTGAGGGGCTGATGGCTGTTTTCAGGCTGGCCACAGCCCCTTCAGGTTAGGGGTCCACCCTGGGGTGCCTGGCCAGCCTGGGTGAGGGGCTGATGGCTGTCTGCAGGCTGGCCAAGGCCCCCAGTGGGGAACCTCACCCCATGAGGGTATGACCAGCCTGGGTGAGGGGCTGATAGCTGTTTGCAGGCTGGCCACAGCCCCTTCAGGGTGGGAGTCCCCGCTGGGGTACCTGACCAGCCTGGGTGAGGGGCTGATGGCTGTTTTCAGGCTGGCCACAGCCCCTTCAGGTTAGGGGTCCACCCTGGGGTGCCTGGCCAGCCTGGGTGAGGGGCTGATGGCTGTCTGCAGGCTGGCCAAGGCCCCCAGTGGGGAACCTCACCCCATGAGGGTATGACCAGCCTGGGTGAGGGGCTGATAGCTGTTTGCAGGCTGGCCACAGCCCCTTCAGGGTGGGAGTCCCCGCTGGGGTACCTGACCAGCCTGGGTGAGGGGCTGATGGCTGTTTTCAGGTTGGCCACGGCCTCCAGCCACCCAAGCTCCCAGTGGAGGCTGGCTGGAAGCAGGTATCTGGGGTTTATTTATCTTCTATAATTGAAACTTTGTTGCCTTCAGCGGAGGCCAGAGCCGGCCATGGCAGGCGGGAAGCTTCGCTTCCTCCATTGCCGGGGCAACCAAGCCTCCTGCTTCCTCCAGCTCCGTAGCTGCCAGCCACCATCTTGGTTGGGGAATCTGCATATAGTCGCTCTGATTGGCTGTTGGGTGTGGCTTGGGGGGCATGGCGAAGGGACGGTCAATTTGCATGTTTCTCTTTTATTAGATAAGATTGATTTCAAATCTGTGTGTAAGTGGACCTGTACAGTTCAAGGGTCAACTGTATTTTTGATCTACAGTTGGGGAACTGTGTATGCCAAGTGCCAACTTAAAGTACACATGAATTTTCGACTACTCAGTGTTTAGACACTTCTAACTCCCATGTTGTTCAGGGGCCAACTGTATGTCTTTAAATAAGCTTTCTGCCCTCTTTCTCTATTCTCCTTCTGGGACTCTTTAATATGTTTTATTTATTCTTTTTATGGCATCTCTTAGGTCCCTTAAACTTTATCCACTCTTTTTCATTTTTTATAACTGGCTAATTTCAAATAATGTCTTCAAATCCACTTATTCTCTTTCCTTTATGATTGAATCTGTTATTGAAGCTCACTATTGAATTTTCCAGTTCTGTGATTTTAGTCTTCAGTCCCAGATTTCTATTTGATTCCTTTTTGTGGTCTATTTCTTTATTAAACTTCTCATTTTGTTCTTCCATTGTTTTCGTAATTTAATTGTCTATCTGTGTTTTAATTGTATGTCTGTGTTCATTTGCACTTCATTGAGTTTCTTAAAGATTATTATTTTGAATTCTTCGTCAGAAAATTCACAGATTTTCATTTCATTGTAGTAGATTATTGGAGCTTTATTAATTTCCTTTGGTGTTGTCATGTTTGCCAGATTCTTTGTGATCCATGTAGCTTTGCATTGATTAGTTTTTATGCATTTAAAGGGGTAAAATCATCTTTCAGCCTTTACCAATATGTTATAGCAGGTAAATACCTTCACCTGTGTGTCCCTGGCCTAATAATATTGTCTCTGGGATTGCCTTCAGGTGGCATTGCAGCCAGGTTACATGCTGCTGCTGGTTCTGCAGTGGTTTCTGTGGTTGACAGTTCTATTACCAGGGAGTCAGGTGAATGTAGATTTTGTCTGGTCCCTAGGTGGACTGGAATGCTTCTAAGACCGTGGTGAGATGTCCTGGTACTGGGATAAGGGTCCACTTCAAGATCTGCGTACAATGGGCCTGTTACCTGGTGCATGGATAGTTGTGTCTTCCTCCAATTTCCTGAGTTTATTCTCAACAGGTCACTGATCAGGCCCCTCTGTGGTCAGGATTGGTCCCAGACCACAGCTGAGAAGTGCTGGAACCTAGTCACAGGGTTACTTCAAAGTACACAGTCATGATCAGGTCTGTAGGCCTGCCTCATTTGGCATGAACACGCTTGCCTCCTGCTAGGTTCCCAGGTGAGCAGAACAGCCTCCAAAGCATGGCTGAGTAGGGCTGGAGATGGGTAATAGGGCTGTTGACTGAGGTCAACTGTACTGCCTCTAAAAGCACAGACCTGCATGTCTCCAATGGGCCCCTGAGTAATCATACCACTCTTAGACCACATCTGCAAAGGGCTGGAGCCAGGTTATGTGGTTGCTTCAAGGTTCTCAGTTGGACTGATGTCCATAGACCTACTTCTGAGGGCTCAGATGGGCTTATCTCCTGGTGGGTACCTGGGAAGACAGGACTGTGTCTAAACTATATATCTGGGAGAGGCTGGCATCAGATTATAGGGCCATTTCAGGATCTGCATTTTGACAGAGGTTAGAGGGCCTCCTCAGGGCATGAACAGATATGTGTCTTGCTGATCTCTGAGTGAACAGAATTGGCAGATAAGAGGGGCTAGAGCCTGGTCACAGGCCACTCAGGGTCCTATTACCTGTGACATGGGCAGGCATTACCCCTGCTGGGTCCCTTGGCTGATGGTACTGGTGTCAGAGCTAATGCCATATGGGGCAGTGACTGAGTTCACCAGGGGATGAGGCTGTCTCTGGGTCAGTATCTGGGAGCATGGTCAGCAAGTCAACCATCTGGGCATGGGCCTGACTTCTCAAAATAGCCTTCTTTAGTTTTGGGCTGTATCAGGTATTCACAATCTCCTACTGAGATCCCAAAAGTTCCCACAGATTTACTTTTGTTCATGGATAGTACTAAATTATTGTTGCATATGGAGCATATGAGTAGGAACCTCTTATTGTGCCATCTTAATGATGTCCTCTATATACCACATTTTGTCATCCATTGATGGGCATTTAGGATGTTTCCATATCTTGACTATTGTGAATACAAAATGTTGCAATGAACATAGTACCATGCATTTCTTCAAGATCCTGTTTCTAATTCCTTTGGATATATACCCAGAAGACTGCTGGATCATATGGTAATTTTATTTTAAATTTTGAGAACCCTTCATACTGTTTTCCATAGCAGCTGCACCATTGTAGATTCCCACCATACACAAGGGTTCTAATTTCTCCACAAATTAACATATATTATCTTTGTTTTGATAATAGCCATCATAACAAATATGAAGTGATCTCTCATTGTGGTTTTATTTGTATTTCCTTGATGATTAGTTATGTTGAGCACCGTTTTCATATACTTGTTGGCCATTTGTATTGTTTTTTACAGAAATGCCTATTCAAGTCCTTTGCTCATTTTTAATTGGGTTGTTTACTTGATATTAAATTGCATACTTCCTTATATATTTTGGATATTAACACATTAATAAATATGTTGATTATTTCCTTTTCTGTGCAGAAGCTCTTTTAGTTTGATGTAATCCAATTTGTCCATGTTTGCATCTGTTGCTAGTGATTTTGGTCTCATATCCAAATAGAGAATTTTTCTCCTATGTTTTCTTCTAGGAGTTCTACAATTCCAGGTCTTATATTTAAATCTTTAATACATTTTGAATTGATTTATGTGTATGGTGCATTTTTGTTTGTTTGTGGCTTTGCCAACAGGTCAGTCTGAGGCTTAACCCTATAGCCACGCCCTACAGATTTATGTGTATGGTGCATTTTTTTCATTTTACTAACTGGATTTTTCAGAGGAGAAGTTTTTAATTAATTAAGTCTAATTTATCATCAATAAATGCATAGTCATGTAGATTTCCCTTATGTTGTGTTTTGGAAGACTTATAGTATTACATTTTACATTTAGGTGTATGATCCATTTGAGTTAATTTTTGTGAAAGGTGTGTAAGGTCAGTGTCTAGATTTATTTTTTGTTTGTGGCATTCCAGTTATTGTTACATTTATTAAAAAGACTATCCATTCTCTCGTCAATGTTTTTTTACTCCTTTATCCAAGATTAGTTGACTGTATATGTGTGGGATTATTTTTGGGTTCTCTATTCTGTTCATGATCTATTTGTCTATTTGTTTGTTATTCCCATCAAACCATATTGTCTTAATTACCTTAGCTGTATAATAAGTCTTGAGGTTGGATAGTGGCAGACCTCCAAATTAGTTCTTCTTTAATTTTGTTTTGGCTATTATGGATATCTTGCCTTTCCAAAGAAATGTTAAAATTGGTTTGTTAATATCAATAAAATAACTGCTGGGAATTTCACTAGGGTTGCATTTAATTTATAGATTAAGATGGGAAGAAGTGACATCTTAACAACATTGAGTCTATCTATCAGCATGAAATAGCTCTGAATGTACTTAGATCTTTGATTTCTTTCATTAGCGATTTGTAGGTTTCTAAAACAGATTTTGGACATATTAGATTAATACCTAGGTATTGCTTTTTGCTGGTGCTAATATATAAATGGTATTGTGTTTTCAATTTCAAATTCCAGTTACTTATTGCTAGTATGTAGGAAGAAAATTGATTTTCTATATTATTACTCTTGTATCCTGTAACCTTGCTATAATTGCTTATAAGTTAGAGTTTTCCCAATTATTTGAGATATGTTTTACATAGAAAGTAATATCATCAGTGAACAAATACAGTTTTAGATCTTTCTTCCCAATCTCTATACCTCTTATTTCCTTTTCATGTATTAATAAATTTGCTAGGTCCTCAGTACAATTATCAATAGGAGTGTAAAAGAAGATATTCTTGGCTTATCCCTGATATTAGATAAAAAGTTTTTTGTTTCTCACTATTAAGTATAACTTTATCTGTACATTTTTTATAAATGTTCTTCATCAACTTGAGGAAGTCCCCACTGTTTTTAGTTAGTTAAGAGTTTTTATCATGAATATGTGTTGGATGTTGTCAAATGCTTTTTCTGCATTTACTGATATGATAATGTAATTTCTCTCCCTTAGCCTCTTGACTTCTTTGATTACATTAATAGATCTTCAAATGTTGGATCAGGATTGTATATCTGAAATAAATAACACTTTATTGGGATATACAATGCTTTTTATACCTTGTTGGATTAAATATGCTGATTTTTTTCCTTTTTCTTATTGTCTAAAGTTTTACATATGTCTCCTTTTTCCCCAATTGACCTCCCACCCCCCCCAGTCATTCCCACTCCGGGCAAGCCCCCACAATCCCAGTGTCTGTGTCTATTGGTTATGCTAATATGCATGCATACAAGTCCTTTGGTTGCTCTGTACCCCCCCTCCCACCCATCTGTTTTTGTGAAAGATAGTGGTCTGCAAATTTCTTTCATTTATTTGTCTAGTTTTTGTATTAGGGTAATGGTCGTCTCATAGAATGATCTAAGAAGTGCTCCCTCTTCTTCTATTTTCTTGAACAGATTAAAAAGTATTTGTATAATTTGTTCTTTAAAGATCTGATAAATTTCATCAGTGAAATCATTGGGCCTGGTGCTTTCTGTTTTAGAAGGTTATTAATCAGTTGTTAAATTTCGTTAGTTGACATAGGCTTTATTTGGATTATCTGTTCCTCCTTGTGTGAGTTCTGCTTGATTGTGTCTTTCTAGGAATTAGTTCATTTCATCTAAATTATAAAATTTTTGATGATAGGGTTTGTCTATATCAGTGGTTTTCAACCTTGCTAATGCCGTGACCCTTTAATACAGTTCCTCATGTTGTGGTGACCCCCAATTTCATTGTTACAAATTGAACATAATTAAAGCATAGTGATTAATCACAAAAAATATGTAATTATATATGTGTTTTCCAATGGTCTTAGGCAACCCCTGTGAAAGGGTCGTTCGACCCGCAAAGGGGTCGCGACCTACAGGTTGAGAACCGCTGGTCTATATTCTTTCATTTTCATATATATGGGCTCAATAATAAAAGCCCCTATTTTATTTCAGATATTTGAAAATTGTGTCTTCTATTTTCTAGGTTAGCTTGGATAAGGATTTTTAAATCCTTATAATTATCTAATATATGCCATATTATAAAATTTCCTCCAAGTACTGCTTTCACTGGATCTTGAAAATTTTCATAGGTTGCATGTTCCTTTTTACATAGTTAAAATATTTTTTAAATTTTTTTAGATTTATTCAACCTATGTGTTATTTAAAAGTGTGCAGTTAAATCTCCAAATATTTTGCGGGGTTCCAAATATCTTCCTATTAAGATTTCTAGATTAATGCCATTGTGGTGTGAGAGCACGCTTTGTATGATTTCTACTCTTTTCAACTTGTTAAACTGTGTTTTGTTGTTTAGGATATGGTCTATCTTGGTAAGTATTGCATGTGAGCTAAAGAAGAAAGAGTGTTCTGATTTTGTTGGATGAAGTATTCTTTAAATGTCAAATAGATTCATTTGATTGATGGTGCTGTTCAATTCAACTATATCCTTACTGCTTTTCCACTTGCTGGATATTTTTATTATAAATAGAGGGGTATTGAAATATCTCAATATAAAAGTGAATATGTCTGCCTCTCCTTATAGTTCTGTCACACTTTGCCTCAAATATTTTGATGCTCTGTTGTTAAGCTCACATACATATTCATCATTGTTATGTCTTCTTAAAGAATTGACTCTTTTATTATGATATAATGATACTGTTTGTCCTGGTTATTTTCCTTTTTCTGAAGAATGCTTTGTTTGAAATTAATATAAGTACTCCAGCATCTTATTATTAGTGATAGCATTATATATCTTTCTCTCTCCTTTTACTTTAATCTCTCTGAATCTTTATTTAGTCTCTCTGGGATTCTTATAGATAACATATAGTTGCATCTGGTTTTTTAAATCCACTCTGGCAGTTTCTGTCTTTGAATTAGTGTATGTAGACCATTCACATTTTAAGTTATTATTGATATAGTTGAATTTATATCTACCATATTTATAACATTTTTTAAAAAAATCCTCACCCGAAGATATTTTTCCATTGATTTTTAGAGAGAGTGGAAGAGAGAGGTAGAGACAGAGAGAAACATCAATCGGTTGCCTCCTGCACATGCCCCACCAGGGCCCGGGCAGGGTAGGAGCCCGTAACTGAGGTACCTGCCCTCAACCAGAATCGAACCTGGGACCCTTTGGTTGGCAGGCCGACCCTCTATCTAGTGAGCCAATCCAGCCAGGGCTTAACTTTTTATTCATTGCATTTGTTGTCTGTTATTTTTCTTTGCCTTCCACTCTTTTACTGCATGCTTTGGTTTTAATTGAGATGTTTTAAAGTTCTGTTTTTTCCATTGTCTTAGCATATTACTTATACTTCTTTAAAAAATAATTATTGCCTTAGTGTTTGCTATATACATTTAAAATTAATCTATATCCACTTTCACACAACATTATATTACTCCATGGTACTTCATGGGTAGTTCAATGACCCTTTTACAGGGTATTCTAATCAAATGGCCATGAGGAAGAACCCAACAAAGGCATTCGTTAAGTCTATCACAGTTTTGGTGTATTGCTTTTTTTTTTCACTTTTAAAATTTCTTTTAATTCTTTCTTTACTTTTTTTTTATCTCTCTGTTCACATACTCCGTCTCCTTTTCAGTGTTTTCCCCTTTCTCCATTAGAGGCTTTAGCATATTAATTGTAGTGATTTTAAATTCCCAGCATAGTTTTGAATATCTGCCACATTTTAGTCTGTTTTGATGCTTGCTGTGTCTCTCAAACCGTGCTTGTAACTTTTAGCATGCCTTGTCATTTTTTGGTTGTTGTTGCAAACTTGTATTAGATTAAAGTAACTGAGGCAGATAAAAGTTTGGTGTGAGGTTTTGTGTTTGTTTATATGGCTAATAGTTATGCTGTGTTTATTCTTTGTGTTACCTGTGGTCTCAAGGGCTGAAATTCCTCTGGTTTCCTTGTGATAATCTCCTCTGTTGTCTTTGGGTTTCTTAGAGAATCCTTAAATAGGATACAATTATTACAGTTCTTTTAGTTGTAAACTTCATTATTATACACGATGCCTATTAATGTGGTAGTAAAAAGTTTGTGGGAGAAAAATGTTCCATGGACATCTGATTAGGTCTCAGACTTTTAGAGTTTGAGGTTTATATTTCCATTCTCATATTTCAAAGACTCTAAGATTATAGATATTTTCCTTATATTTGGTTGGTTAGGCTTTGATAAAATCCAAGCTTTTTAAATTTAAAAAATTGTTATCTGTTTAGATCAATTTAGTTGTCTCTTCTGTAAGGCTTTTAGTATCAAACTCTATCTCAGGTTTTATTAGGTCCTATCTTAATTAACCATTACCATTTGAACACTTAGGATCCTTGCATCTACAAGTAATAGAGCATCGGGGTAGCTTACATTTTAACTCTCCGGCATAAAAAACAATCTGGATAGAGGCAGATTGTGGGTTGGTTAAGTCATCAGCTTGGCAATAACAAGGCTACAGATTGGCTTCTCAGTAATGACCTCAGTTGTCTTCACGATTTAGTGATGATTGTTTAAACTACAAGCATTGTACCATCACATGCCAGCATCCAAGGAAAAAAGCAACAGGAATGTCTTTTCCTAAAATGAGTCTCTTTTTTTACCCTAGAGGGAAATGTTTCTCAGAAGGTCCAACCCCATAAAAAGTACCCAAACTTTCCTGTAACCAGGATTTTTTCACAAGTCATACCTGCAAGGAAAGCTAGGAAAGAATCTGGAATTTTTAAAATGTAGTGTGAGATGGTCTCTGACAGCAAGGAATAAAGGTGAGATAATGGCTATTGGATAAACACAACAGCATCTTTTACAGGTTACTAATTTGGCTACATACGCTCCATATACAACTGCTTCCCTTTAAAAGACTTAAAATGAACATATGTACATGAAATGTATTTACCGTCTACTTGAGACACAACACCAAAGTCTCATTCAGTCCCTAAAAGAAGGGACATGATCCAATTAAGATACACAGGATTGAAAATATGATACTACCTAAAAATTAACTGTATCAAAAATTTAGACTTACCTTTAATTTATTTTTATTATGTTTTTCTAGTCCTTTTTATGCTTTGAACAACACATTGTTTATCAAAATGCTTTGATAAACAATGGTATTAATAGGAAAAGTAAGGCAGCATTGCATGTAGTAAGAATGAAGTGTGAACAAGTCTTTTACACTTTTTTATCCTGAACTGTGAAACAGTGAGGTGAATATTTATCAAAAGGTGATGCAGTTTGATTTTTATAAAGACTTTTGAGTATGGTCTGTCCTTGCATATATATGTACATAATAACTGGGATTTTGCTGGAATGGAAAGCTAAA
This sequence comes from Myotis brandtii, assembly GCF_000412655.1. NCBI lineage: Eukaryota > Metazoa > Chordata > Mammalia > Chiroptera > Vespertilionidae > Myotis > Myotis brandtii. The sequence goes on from NW_005359840.1 coordinate 1,974,985, forward strand.
CTTTATATACATAAATGTATATCTTGTAGTGTGATAGAAGTAAAAATCTCTCTTTGAATCTCAAATGCATTTTAGTATATTTCTCTAAAAGACCTCTTTAAAAACTCTATTTGTTTTTTAAAGGAACAGAAAAATTCTGGACTGTAAAGAAGAATTAACCTAACATTTAAAGAAGTAACACCAAGTTTTTTCAAAAACTACAAGATGAGGAAATACTTGATATCTTGTTCTATGAGACCTGAATTACATGAAGTTAGACAAAGGCACTCCAAGAAAATTATACAGCAATACACTTGTCAGTATTGATGCAAAACTTCTCAACAAAATACTAGCAAACCAAACTTAGCAGCATATTAAATAAAAGATCAAAACCATGACCAAGTGGGATTTCTGATATGCAAGATGATTCAAAAATAGGTAAAAAGAACAAATTTTGTAAAATATGTAAGTAATCTATGTTATACACTATATTACAGAATGAAGGGTTAAAAAAGACATAACCACATTAATTTGTAAAGAATTTGACAACTCAATGTTATTTTGTGATAAAAAACACTCAACTAGGAATAAAAGAAAACTCCCACAACATAATAAAGGCCACATATAGAAACCCACATAAAACATCATACTCAATGGAGAAAAACTGAAAGCTTTCCCCCTAAATCTCAGATTTAGACAAAAACTCACACTTTTCTGTTTAACTATTCATTTTTATTTTTACAGCTTTATTGGCATTAAGTAACATAAAATATTATGCAAGTTCAAAATGTGCACTGTGTCAATTTGATACACTTATATATTGCAAAATTATGACCACCATAGCATGAGCTAACACCTCCATCACTTCACATAATTACCATGACTTTTTTTGTGGTGAGAAAATTTAAGCTCTACTCTCTTAATATTCAAATATATAATACATTATTGTTAAATATAATCACAATGTCTGTATTAGATCTCCAACATTTATTCACCTTCTAACTGGAAGTTGGTTGATTAGTTCTGAGAAATCTACCACTTTGTAGAGAATGTCGATAATAGGGGAGACACATGTGGGGACAAGGATTATATAAGAATTTTTTGTACCTTCTGCTCCTCTTGCTGTGAACCTAAAACTGTTCTAAAAAATAAAGTCTGACCCTAGCTGGTTTTGCTCAGTGGATAGAGCATTGGCCTGCGGGATCCCATGTTCAATTCCAGTCAATGGCACATGCCTGGGTTGTGGACTCAGTCACCAGTACGGGGCATGCAGGAGGCAGCCGATCAATGATTCTCTCTCATCATTGATATTTCTTTCTCTCTCTCCCTCTCCCTTCCTCTCTTAAATCAATAAAAATATATTTAAAAATTTAAATATAAAAATTTAAAAAATTTAAAAAAGAAAGTCTGGTTGGGAGAACCAAGATGGTGGCATAGGTAAATGCCTGTACTTGCTGCCTCCCACAACCACATCAAAATTACAACTAAAATACAGAACAACCATCATTCAGAACAGCCTAAAAGCTGGTTGAATGGAAGGCCTATAACTAGAGAAGTAAAGAAAGCACGTTGAGACTAGTATAAGGGGCAGAGACTAGGCACAGGCTGGTCTGACACCCATGTGTGCTGCTTTTTTGTGTTGTTAATCCTCAACTAAGGATATTTCTTCCATTGCTTTTAGAGAGAATGAAAGGAAGGGAGAGAGACAAAGAGAAACATCAATGTGAAAGAGAGACATTGATTGGTTGCCTTCCACACATGCTCTGACCAGGGCCGGCAATAGATCCTATAACCTAGGTATGTGTCCTTGACAGGAATCAAACCCTTCAGTGCATGTACCAATACTCTATCGACTGTGTCAAACCAGCTTTAATCTGGAGGGATATTATCTCTGAAGTGGCTGCCTGTGAGGAGCAAGGGGTCCCAGCCTCACACCAGACCTGAGCCCAGGGTTCCAGAGCTGGGAACAGAAGTCCCCATAGCTACAGACTGTAAAAACCAGTGGGGTTTGTGGCTGAGAGACCTGGAGGCTGCTGGAGACACAGGTGTTCCCTTTAAAAGGGACGGCACATGAATGCACTCAGAATCCTAGCAGCTGGTGGCTCTGGGGGACCCAGACACATATGGGGAGGAACTGGACTGTCTGGCATCATTGGGGTAGGAACACAGGGGCAGCTTTCTCCCAGACAGGGGTGCTTACAAAGGTCATTGTTCCTGTGCTGAGACTTCCCCTGTCGCAGAGCTGACTGGCAGCCATATCTGAATCTCCATCAGCCTGGAGCACACTGTTTGTTCCACCCTGGGGATTCCCTGAGACCCCGCCCCATCCAATTTTCAGCCCCTCCAAGCTGTTTGCAGCAGCTTTTCCATATGAATGGCCTGTCCTGGCTCAGACTTCAGACTTTGCTAAAATCTCTCAAACAAGCTGCAGCTGGTGACAGCATGCCTCAAACCTATCAATAAAAGGCCCAAGACCTGGTACTAGCACCGGCCTTCTGTGCTTCACAGCTTGCCTCACTTCCTGCACAGCAGCCCTCCCACTGTACTCATGGCTGGTGGTCACAACCAATTGGCCTGGAGGTCAACTCCTCCCAGAGAGCCAAGAGCAATCAAGGCTCAACTACAAGATTGTGCACACAGCCCACACAGGGGTGCACCTAGAGTGTCCAGCTCAGGTGACTGGGAAAGCTGACCCACTAGGCACTACAGGATACCTACTACACTAGGTCACTCTATCAATTCCAGGAAACATAGCAACTCTACCTAATACATAGAAACAAATACAAGGAATCAGCCAAAATGTGGAGACAAAGAAACATGTCACAAATTAAAGAAATGGAAGCAAGCAAACTACTGGATACAGAGTTCAAAACCATAAGTTTACTCAAGGATCTTCATGAGACTTTCAATGATCTTAGTGAGAATGTCAAAGACATGAAAAAGCACCAGTCAGAAATTAAGCATATACTAACTAAAATAAAGAACAATTTATAAATTCAACAGTAGAGGATTCCAAGAATCAAATAGACAATTTGGAACATGAAGAAGCAAAAACCACACAATCATAAGAGCAAAAAGAAAGAAGAATCCAAAAATATGAAGAAAGTGTAAGGAGCCTCTGGGACCACTTCAAGTGTACCAACATTCAAATTATGAGGGTGCCAGAAGGAGAAGGAAAAGAGCAAGATATTGAAAACCTATTTGAAGAAATAATGACAGAAAACTTCACCTACCTGGTGAAAGAAATAGACTTACAAGTCCAGGAAGCGCAGAGTCCCAAACAAGAGGAACCCAAAGAGACATCACCAAGACACATCATAATTAAAATGCCAAGGGTTAAAGACAAAGAAATAATCTTAAAAACAGCAAGAGAAAAGCAGTTAGTTACCTACAAGGGAGCATCCATATGACTTCCAGCTGACTTCTCAACAGAAACTTTACAGGCCAGAAGGGAGTGGCAAGAAATATACAAAGTGATGAACAGTAAGGATCTACAACAGTGATGGCGAACCTATGACACGCTGACACGCAAACTCATTTTTTTTGGTTGATTTTTCTTTGTTAAATGGCATTTAAATATATAAAATAAATAT
>NW_005359840.1:1978750-1980550 GCF_000412655.1 Myotis brandtii
TCACCATCAAACCAGTATTATATGAAATGTTGAAGGGTATTATTGAAGAAGAAGAAGACATAAAAAATATGAACAATAAAATGGTAACAAATACATATGTATCAACAATTGAATCTAAAAATCAAAATAAATGAACAAGAAATCTAATGAAAAAATAATTGGGTGAATGAAACAGAATCTGAGACATTGCAGCAGGGAACAGATTGGCAAATCTCAGAGGGAATGTGGAGGGGGAGGGGCTAGATGAGATTAACCAAAGATCTTACCTATGGACACAGACAGTAGGGTGATGAAGGCCTAGGGTGGGGCAGGAACTGGGTGGAGTGGGGCAATGGGGGTTGGGGAAGAAAAGGGGACATTTGTAATACTCTCAACAATAAACATTAAAAAAATAAAGTCTAAAAAAAAGTTTTAAAGATTATTTAAGTATCAATAGTATAGTAAAACAAAACGTAGGGAAACACTAAATAGAACATCTATATATATATAAAAGCCAAGCAACCAGAATGACCAACAACTGGAACGACTGGAATGACTGGTCGCTATGACGTGCACTGCGGCTGGCCAACTGGCTCGATGGGGCAGGGCTGGCCGGCCAACCTCCCACCTCTCCTCCCCCTTGCCGGCTGGCTCCGATCGGCCCTGATTGGGGCTGGCCGGCCAGACCCTCCAGTGCACGAATTTGTGAACCAGGACTCTAGTATTTACATAAAGAAATATTGAAATAATTTATTCAAAATCAATGTTTCTACTACCACCAAAAATGTTCATACTATCAGACTAACAGTTTAGCTGTCTTAGGCTGCCTGTGAAGAGATCAATAGGTGTCATCGTGAAAGTGGCCCCATTGTAGTATCTGTCAAAATACATTGACTTTATTTAGTACAGGGTAGCTTTAGAATATTTTTACCCTACATAATGCATTGTGCATAATATTCAAATTAAAAACATTCAAATGACAAGTATAAATCAGGTAACCTTAAAATATCATATTCTTAAGTTAAAAGTGTTTTCCTTACATAGCTAAGTCTCAAACTTGTTATTCCTATCAATCATGTAATCAACATAAATTCTTCAATACTTTTAAGAAATCATGGAAGACAATGAACAGGAAATAAAGAAATATGACTATGTATAATCTGCCAGCCTTGGTGTTAAAAGTGGTAATAGATGCCTATGTGTGTGTGTATTATGCACATTTTTATAAAGACATACTAGAGCAGGGGTGGGCAAACACTGGCACGTGTGCCAAACATGGCACACCAGTAACCCTCTCTTATAATCTTCCATTTACAATTTGTGTGAACATTTGAATGACTTAAATGTTAAATTACAAGGAACTGGCAAGACACTTGATGTTATGTTTGGTTACATAAAGGCTTTTGAAAAGAAACTGGAAGTCTTTAAGAGGGATATGGATGATGAGAAATTTAGATATTTCCCAAACCTCAAAAGGCACTTCAAAGACCTCCCAAAAGATGACAGAACAGACTGTCAAAGCCTTCAAAAGCTGTTTTTAAACACTATCGAGTCAACTATTGAGCAGTTCTTCTCAAGATTTGCAAAATTCAGAGAACTGGAAGAGACAGCAAAATTCATGAGGTTTCCAGACAGCATGAAACTGGAGGAACTAAACTTACAAATGTTTTCATGGATAGACATGGCTGACTTTGAAATGCAGTTGATTGAATTTCAGAGTAGCTCAATTTGGAAGCAGAAATTTATTGACCTTAGAGTTGACTTGGAAAACATTGAAAAAAAGCGATTAGAGACAGGAGTACCAGAGAGAAGTGTCGAAAA
>NW_005359840.1:1980746-1988618 GCF_000412655.1 Myotis brandtii
TTTTGGTTTCATCCACATATGCTTGTGAATCTTTGTTCTCAGTGATGAATTTGTTAAGTCTCGCAATAGGAGTAGCCTGGCGGATGAAAGTAGTAGCTCGTGCATATCTCTGAAGGTCACGAAATATAAACCTGATGTAAAATCTCTGTCATCAGTGATGCAGCAGCAAAAGTCCCACTGATAATATCAAACGGAGTCATAAAGTTTTCTGTCGGACTATCAGTGTACATGTATACATTAAAAAATAAATGTATTTTTCATCATCATATACTGTGTTTTTGTCGCTCGAATGAATTTTATTATTTCTTCAAGGTTCTTCACATACGTACACCTTAAGAGATATCAAGTAGATGTAACATGTTCTCAAAAAATTAGGGTTGGCATGCAGAAGAATTTTGAGTCAGAGATTTTGCTGGTTTTGGCACACACTCACAAAAAGTTTGCCCACCCCTGTACTAGAGGCCTGGCCTGGTGCATGAAATTCATGCATGGGGGTGGGGGGGACCCTCAGCCCAGACTGTGTCCTCTCACAATCCAGGAACCCTCGGGGATGTCAGGCCTAAACTGGCAGTTGGACATCCCTCTCACAATCTGGGATGCTGCATGCACCAGTGACCATATTTTTCATACAGGTGAAAGGCATCTTGCTGTTGTATGGACACCTACATTTTTTTGCCCTGATTATAAAAAGTAGTACATACTATGATCCTTCTGAGGCAGTAGTACCATTTTCCCCATCTTATGTGTGGAAAAACGGAAGCAGAGAGAAGTTAAGTAATTGGCTTTGTCACACATTTATAAGTGTCGGAATCAGGGCTGATCACAAAATGTGCAAGTCAGAGTTCATGCATGTCATCATCCTGTTTTTTCAGTGTTAGAGTAGCCTTGCCAGGTTTTAATTTTTAGATCTAAGAGTCTGTTCCCAATATATAGGGTAGAGTTCCTAGGCCTGGCCAACGATCAGGGCCATCTGTGGGGTGACCAGTGGGAAGGGTGATTGGGGGGGCCCTCGCTGGCACCTGCCTTGGCTGGCAGCCTGGCACCACCCACTGGCCAGCCCTTCCCCCCACCACTGTGGTTGGTCACATCCCTCTGTGGGGTGACCAGTGGGTGGGGCAATAGAGGGCCCCAGCTGGCACCCACCTTGGCTGGTGGCCTGGCGCCTCCCGCCAGCTGGCCCCACCCTCCAATTGCCACTGGTCGCCTCTATCTCCAGGGACAGATGCTCAACACAGGAGCTGCCCCCGAGCATCCGCTTCCTGGTGGTCAGTGTGCATCATAGCAACCAGTCGTTCTGCCAGTCGTTCCGCCATTTGGTTGATTTGCATATTAGGGTTTTATTATATAGGATATCCATATATAGTACATGATATATATTAATTTATATACTTTTGTATGCACCAAGTATTGCTAGTATTTCCAACAGAAAACACAGGTTTAAAAAAAAGTATTTTGATTGATTTGGGGTTTGAAAGTTTCTGGGGCAAAGAGGAGTGAGGAGTTAGGAAAAGAAACTTACTTTTTATTTTTAAGGCCTTTGAAGAATTTGAATTTTTTTTACATATATGTATGTGTTAACTAGCTAAATAACATAAAAAATTAAGAATTTTGTATAAAATTCATGTCTTTAAAAGAATTATAATTGACTTTCCAAGACAAAAAAAAAATGCATGAAAAGTTTAGAAGAAAACCCTCCACCTCCAAAACATTCTAAAAACACGAGAATTGAACAAATGACATCTGTGAAAAGCATGTGAATTTTTATCAAATGAATGGTATTGACAGTGAGTTCTCTTGAGACTTAGCAAAGGAATAGTTGAAGTTGTCTAGGCACATTTCATACTTGAAATGGGACTTCAATCATCATATTTTATTGTATTGAAAACAAATTTTTCTAAGAAAGAGATTGAATTTCCCAACATTCTTCTTCTGTTTGTTCAGAAGAGTTGGATTCACTTTCACTTTGTCAGAATCTATTGTAATGTTTTTTCATTAACATTCAGTTATTCTTGTAATTATTAAGTTTTGTGTGTCTAATTTGTGTTTGCTATATAAGTCTGAAGTAATTAAAATGCCCTGTACTTGAGCTCATTTTAGTATTTTCATGACTGTTTTGCCTTATTTTAATTAAACTAGTATGCTTAGATAGGTTGAATCAATTTTTTCCTCTTCTACTATGAACTAGATTAAAATTTATTTTTCAAGTTATTTTAATTTCTATAACTTAGAAGAAACAGTAAAATTAATTTTTTTCAAAATTTTGAAATTTTTCTTTTTCCAATTTGATATAGACAAGAGTTTTATATTTTTTAACAGAAAATAAGGAGTTTCATCATGAATCCTCTTTATCCTTTTCCCCTTTTTTATTTTTTTATCTTTTTAATTTATTAAAATAAGTTTTCATTGATTTTTTTAGAGATAGAGGAAGGGAGAGGGATAGAGAGAGAGAAACATTAATGAGAGAGAAACATCATCAATCATCTGCCTCCTGAACACCCCCTACTGGGATCACACCTGCAACCACAGCATGTGTCCTGACCAGGAATCAAACTGTGACTTCCTGGTTTATAGATCAGTGCTCAACCACTGAGCCACACTGGCCTTGCTCCCTCTCTTTTCAAAATAACTATATTTTCTTTTCAATATGTGTTATTTGGATACTATTTTAGTATTAATGAATAAACTTGCTTAATGAATAAGGTTCACTAACATTGAAATCATCTGCTCTGTGAAAGACAGTATCAAAAATTAAATGACAGGAACAGACTGTCGAATCTCAGAGGGATGGTGGGAGTAGATGGATGGGTGGGAAGAGATCAACCAAAGAACTTATATGAATGTATGCATAACCCACGGACACAGACAATAGGTTGGTGAAGGCCTGGGGTGGGGGCTGAGGTTAGGCTAGAAGGGATCAATGGGAGAAAAAGAAGGCCATATGTAACACTTTCAACAATAAAGATTTTAAAAGAAAGAATTAGATGACAATTCAGACAATAGTGTGGTGAAGGCCTGGGGTGGGGCAGGGGCTGGGAGGAGGGGGTAAACAGGATGAAATTGGGGAACATCAGTAATACTGTCAACGATAAAGTGAAATGAAATGTTCTTAAAAGAATTAGATGACAAGACACAGACTGGGAAAAGATATTTTGTGAAAGACTCATCTGATAAAGAACTATTACTCTAAATAATCAAAGATCTCCTAAAACAACAAGAAAACAAACAGCCCAGTTAAAAAATGTGCCACAGGCCTTAATAGATGCCTCACAAAAGAAGCCATACAGATAGGACATAAGTATATGAAAAAATACTGCACACCATCTGTCATCAGGGAAATGTAAATTAAAAAACAAAATGAAACATCATGGTAAGTGAGCAAAATATGCAGATACAAAAGGACACATATTATATGATTTTATTTATATTAAATGTCCAGAATATGTAATCTACAGAGAGAAGGTTAGTGGTTGCTAGGAATTTAAGGAAGTAGAAATGGGGAGTGACTACTACAGGGTATGGTGTTATCTTTAGCGATGTTGATAACATTCTAAAATTATATAGCAGTGATGGCTGCAAATATACTTCATTATATGCTTTAAGGATGAATTTTTGGCATGTGTATTTTATCTCAATAAAGTTGTTAAAAATAAGAAGGATGGAATGATAAAGAAGATAAAATAACAACAATGAGATACCATTTCTTTCTTGTACCTATTAGAATGGCTCATATATGAAATACTGACAACACCAAAAACTGGTGAAAATGTGTGGCAACAGGAAAATTTATACATTGCTGGTGGGAATGCTCAGTCACTTTGGAAAACTAAAAATACACTTAACTATATGAACCAGCAATCACACTCCTTGGTGTCTCTCCAAAGGAGTTAAAAATTGATTTTAAGAAGGTGAAGAGATTAGCTAAAGAACATATATGCATACCCATGGGCACTTAGAACAGTGTGGTGAAGGCCAGAGGGAGGGGGAGCAGGGCCTGGCTGGAGGTAGACAAAGATGGGGGAAATGGGGGACATCTGTAATAGTGTCAACAATAAAAAAAAAACTGATGTTAACATAAAAACTGTCATGTGGATGTTTTTTACCCACCAAATTTGGAAGCAGCCAAGATATCCTTCAGTAGATGAACAAATAAATAAACCATTTATCTTTACAATGGTATGTCCAGACAATGCCATATTACTCAGTGCTGAAAAGAAATGAACTATTAAGCCATGAGAAGATGTGGTAGAACCTTAAATGCATATTACTGTGTGAAAGAAGCCGATTTAAAAATCTATATACTGTATTATTCAAACTATAGGATATTCTGGAAAATGTGAAACCATGTGAGTAAAAAGATCAGTGGATGCCAGGAGTTGGGATGGGGACGGATAAATAGGTGGGTCACGGATAATTTTTAGGGAAGTGACACTACTTTGTGTGATACAGTCATGATGGATACATATCATACATTTTTCTAAATCCATAGAATGTACAAGACAAACAGTGCACTGTAATGTAAATGATGGACTTTGGACACTTACGATGAGTCAATGTAGAGTAATCAGTTGCAATAAATGTACACTCTGGTAGGGGATTTGGATAATGGAGGAGAATACGCATGTGTGGAGGCAGATTCCAAAAGCAGGACTGGTCTCCACAAAGATATTTCTTTTTTCATTAGAGCTAAGAAACAATATCACCTCTGGTTCTGTGTAATATTGAATTTTCCTTATTACATAACTCACTTAGCTACTATTCCTCTTTCTATTTATACCCAAATTCTTTCAGTACTTTCTCGAGTAGAAATAGTGAGAGTGAGCATCCTTATCTTATTCTTCATCTTAGAGGAAAAACTTTCAGTTTTTCACCATAGACTAATGTTAGCTGTGGCCTTTATTATGTTGAGGAGCATTTATTCTATACCTAGTTTGTTGAGAATGTTTTAAATTATAAAAAAATGCAACTCAATTTCATCAAATGCTTTTTCTGCATTTATTAATATATTTATGTGATATTTATCCTTCATTATGTTAATGTGGTGTATCAGATTTAGTGATTTTCATAGGTTGAAACACGCTTGTATCCCAGGGATAAATCCCACGTGATCATGGTGTATGATTCTTTTAATGTGCTGTTGAATTTGGTTTGCTATAAATTCATTGAGGAATTTTGTATCTATATTCCTCAGGGATATTGGTCCAAATTTTCTTTCCTTATACTATCTTTGTCTGGATTTGGTATACAGATTCATTTTGTAAAATGAGTTTAGAAGTTTTCAATTTTGAAGAGTGTTAGAAGGATTGGCCTTAATTTTTCATTAAATGTTCAGTAGAGTTCACAAATAAAGCAATCTGGCCTGACCTTTTCTTTGTTGGGAGGTTTTTTAATATAGATTCATTCTCTTACTTATTATTAGTATGTCCATATTTTCAATTTTTCATGATTCAGTCTTGGTCGATTTATGTTTCCAGGAATTTATTCATTTTTGTAGATTATCATATTTGTTGGCATATAATTGTTCATAACAGTATTTAATTTTTTCCCCAGTTGTCTGTTGCCTTTAAATAATATCTAAATAGATAACGTATTCTTATATAATTATAATATGGAAATGTCTATGAACAAAATAGATAAATTTTTTGGCAAATGCCTAGGAAAGAATGGTCAAGTTCACCCAAGGGTTTAGACAGCAGCAACTATGCAGCAGGGTGTGGTCAGTATTTGGGGACAGAGGTAAATACCTACGCTCTGTGCATTCCTTTGATTTCTTCTTTTATAGTAGTGCCTGATTTACCAGGTGGCACTGATTTACCATGTCATCTTCTCCTTAAATTCTTCTGACTCGATTTGGATTTCATACCTTGCCACACAGCCTCCTGAAATGTCAATGCCTTTGCAGTAGCTGGAAGAAAGTTTTCTTTGAGAATTTGGTTTACTATGAGCTCCCCCTCAGCCTGCCAGGCAAACATCCTTTGGGAGCAGCAGAAAAGGGGAAGCCTGGGAATCCCACTGAGCAGAGGTGCTGCTGCCTCAGGGCTCCAGGACACCATGCCCTGCTGACATTTCCCACCCTTTTATTATTTTTATAATTTCTGTTGTATCAGTTGTGATGTCTCTCATTTCTAATCTATACATATAAACAGGTAATATGCAAATTAGCCAGGATGCCATAATGCCTCACGACTGGACCATTAGCATATTACCTCTTTATTAGCTCCTATCACCAGGAGGTTGCCTGCATGCACCTAGGGTGTTGCTCCGGAGACGGAGACTAGAGATGGGGCAGAAATGGGGAGGTGGGAGCAGGGAAGCAGATAAGTGGGGAGGTGGGAGCGGGGAAGCAGGGTGATGGGGCAGAAGCGGGGAGGCAAGAGCAGAGAAGTGAGGAGGCAGGGAGGCGGGGAGGCAACTCGAGGGTGGGCAGTGCCTCGTGAATTCACGTGCTGGGCTCCTAGTTTTATATATTTGTGTTTTGTCTTTTTTTTCCTTAGTTTAGCTAAAGGTTTGTCAATTTTGCTTATCTTTTCAAATAATCAGCTGTTACTTAATTCATTATTTCTTTGTTTTCTGGTCTCTATTTCATTTCTTTCTGCTCTGATCTTTGTTATTTCCTTCTATCTGCTAACTTTGAGTTTCATTTTTTCTTATTTTCTAGTTCTTTGAAGTGTAAAGTTAGGTTGTTAAATTGATATGCTTCTTCTTTTGTAATGTAAGTGTTTATTGATATAAACTTCTCTCTTAGTGCCGCATTTGTTTTGTCATATAAATTTTGTTATGTTATATTTTTATTTTTGTCTCAAAACATTTTATTAATACAACTAATGAAATTGAAGCAGTAATTTTAAAAAGTCCCAACAAACAAAAGTTCTGGACTGGATTGCTTCACAAGTGAATTTTAGCAAATGTTCAAAGAACACCTATCCTTCTCAAACAATTCTAAAATCCTCAAAAGGAAGGAAGACTTCCAAGCTCATTTTATGAGGCCAACATTTTCCAAATTTCAAAACCAGATAAAGACACTACAAAGAAAGAAAATTATAGCCCAGTATCTCTGATGAACATAGATGTTAAAATCCTCAACAAAATATTAACAAACCAGATCCAGCAATATATTAAAAAGGCCATAAAGGCCCGGCCAGTGTTGCTCAGTGGTTGAGTGTCACCCTATGAACCAGGAGGTCACAGTTTGATTCCCAGTCAGAGCACATGCCCAGATTTCAGGCTTGATCCCTAGTAGGGAGCATGCAGTACGCAGTCAATTGATGATTCTCTATCATCATTGATGTTTCTATATCTCTCTCCCTCTCCCTTCCTCTCATAAATCAATAAAAAATATATTTTTTTAAAAAATCAGAGGGAGAAACCAAGATGGCGGCATAGGTAAACACCGGAGATTGCTGCCTCGCACAACCACTTCAAAAATACAACTAAAAGACGGAAAGGACATCATCCAGAGCCACAGGAAGGCTGGTTGAGTGGAAATTCTACAACTAGAAGGAAAGAGAAAAGGATACCGAGACTCAGAGGAGGTGCAGTACGGGAGTAAAATACTAAGGTGCGGAGTGCATGCAGAGCGAGCTGGTGGCTGAGGGAGCGGTTGTCTGTTTCAATCGGGAGGGAGTCTCAGGCTCTGAGCTCCAGTTCCAGGCGAGTCTCTAGGGACCCAGACTCATAAGGGAGAAGCGGGACTGTCTGGCATCGGTCAGAACCGTAGGGCAGCTTTCTCTCCGAGGGGCTTCCAGCGATTACTGGGACACTGAGAAGCAGAGCCTCTGAGGGCAAGACTGAGAGCAGCCATAACTGCTAGCCCAGCCCTGTTGATCCCATGGGACCCACCCCACCCAAGCCCTGCAGGGAGGCTTTTGCTGGATA
>NW_005359840.1:1990268-2007601 GCF_000412655.1 Myotis brandtii
GGGGTGGGAACTGGGTGGAGGGGAGTTATGGTGGGAAAAAAGAGGAACCAATGTAATAATCTGAACAATAAAGATTTAATTAAAAAATAAAAAAACAACTTAGAAACTGTTCTGCATCAAGAAAGCAAGACGACAACCTACAAAATGGGAGAAAATATTTGCAAATCATATCTCTGATAAGGGCTTAATATGGCAAATTTTATATGTCTTTACTACCATTAGAAAATGAAACTAGTGAAAAAAAATCATACAGCATGATCAAGTGGGAATTATTCCAGAAAGGCAAGGTTGGTATAATATCCACAAATCAATAAACACAATACACCACATGAACAAAATGAAGGGTAAAAACCACAAGATCATATTAATAGATGCAGAAAAAGCATTCTATCCAACACTCAATTATAATAAAAGCTCTCAAAGTGTGAATAGTAACATAATAAAGCCATATATGACAAAGCCATAGGACCATTATACTCAACTAGAGGCCTGGTGCACGAAATCCATGCACTTGGGGGGTTCCCTCAGCCCAGCCTATGCCCTTTTGCAGTCTGGGAGCCTTTGCAGCAGTTCTCAACCTGTGGGTCGCGACCCCTTTGGCGGTCGAACAACCCTTTCACAGGGGTCGCCTAAGACCATCCTGCATATCAGATATTTACATTACGATTTATAACAGTAGCAACATTACAGTTATGAAGTAGCAACGAAAATAATTTTATGGTTGGGTCACAACATGAGGAACTGTATTTAAAGGGCCAGAAGGTTGAGAACCACTGCCTTAGGGGATGTCCAACCTAAGCCATCAGTCAGACATCCTTAGCACTCCCGTGGAGGTGGGAGAGGCTCCTACCACCACCGTTGCACTTGCCAACCATGAGCCCAGCTTCTGGCTGAGCAACACTCCTCCTGAATTGAGCATCTGCCCCCTGGTGGTCAATGCGCATCACAGGGACCAGTCATTCCACCATTCAGTCAATTTTCATATTAGGGTTTATTATATAGGATGGGCAAAAAACTAAAAGCATTTTCCTTAAGATCAGAAACAAGTCAGACATGTCTTCTTTCACCACTCTTATTCAACATAGTACTGAAAGCCCTAGCCATAGCAGACAAGCAGAAGAAATAAAACCCAACAAAATTGAAAAGAAAGAGGTAAAATTGTCACTATTTGTAGATGACATAATACTGTTTATAGAGAACCCTAAAGATTCCACCAAAAAATACTAGGACTGATAAATGAATTCAGTAAAGTAGCAGAATACAAGAATAAATATCCAGAAATCAGTTGCATTTTTATACACCAATAAAGAACTATCAGAAAGGGAAACTAAAAATATAATCCTATTTACAATTGCATAAAAAAATAAAATACCTAGGAATAAATTTAACAACAATGTAAAATACCTACACTTAGAAAATTAAAAGCACTGAAGAAAGAAATTTAAGAAGATATAAATAACTGGAATCATATACTGTGTTCATAGATTGAAAGAATTAGCATCATTAAAATGTTCAAAACAATCTATAGATTCGACTCAATTCCTATCAATATACCAATGGCATAATTCACGGAGCTAGAACAAATATTCCAAAAATGTATATGAAACCACAAGGGACCCTGAATAGCAACAACAATCTTGTGAAAGAACAAAGTTGGAGGAATCATGCTACTTGATATCAAACTATATTACCAAGCCATAATAATCAAAACAGCATGGCACTGGCATAAAAACAGACATATAGATCAATGGAACAGAATAGAGAGTCCAGAAATAAACCCAAGCCTTTATGGTCAATTAATATTTGACAAAGGAGGCAAGAACATACAATGGGGTAAAGGCAGTCTATTAAACAAATGGTGGTTGGATAATCAGACAGTTAGATGCAAAAGAAAGAAAGAGAGAGAGAGAGAGAGAGAGAGAGAGAGAGAGAGAGAGAAAGAAAGAAAGAAAGAAAGAAAGAAAGAAAGAAAGAAAGAAAGAAAGAAAGAAGTTAGACCACCTTCTTTCACCATGCAAAAGAATAAACTGAAGATGGATTAAAGACTTAAATGTAAGATTTGAAACCATAAAAATTGCAGTTGTTCTCAACCTTCTGGCCCTTAAATGCACTTCCTCATGTTGTGCCCAACCATAAAATTATTTTCATTGCTACTTCATAACTGTAATGTTGCTACTGTTATGAATCGTAATGTAAATATCTGATATGCAGGATGGTCTTAGGCGACCCCTGTGAAAGGGTTGTTCGACCGCCAAAGGGGTCGCGACCCACAGGTTGAGAACCGCGGTCCTAGAGAAAAACACAGCCAGTAAAATCTCAGATGTTTCTCTTAGTAATATTTTTTTTTCTGATATATCTTCTTGGACAAGGGAAACAAAAGAAAAAAATAGACAAATGGGATTACATTAAACTAAAATGATTTTGCATGGCAAAGGAAATCATCAACAAAATGAAAAGACAATCCACTGAAAGAGAGAACATATTCACCAATGATATAGGGTTAATACACAATATTTATATAGAATTCATACAACTCAACACCAAAAAAAAAATTAATTAAAAATTGTCAAAGGACCTAAATAGACACTTCTCCAAAGAGGACATACAGATGGCTGATAGACATATGAACAGATGCTCAACATCACTAACCATCAGATAAATGCAATTTAAAACCACAATGATATATCACCTCACACCTATCAGAATGGCTATCATCAATAAATCAATAAATAAATGTTGGCAAGGATGTGAAGAAAAAGGAATCCTCATGCACTGTTGGTGAGAATGAAGATTGGTGCAACCACTATGGAAAATTTCCTCAAAAAAATAAAAATGGAGCTGCCTTATGACCCAATGATTCCACTTATGGTAATATATGTGAAGAAAACAAAAACTCTAATTCAAAAGAATATATGCACCTTTATGTTCATTGCAGTGTTATTTACAATAGCCAAGATTTGGAAGCAGCCCAAGGGTCCATCAACAGGCGAGTGGATAAGAAAGCTGTGGGACATTTACACAATGGAATATTACTCGGCCATAAAAAAGAAAGAAATCTTACCTTTTGGGAGTTCCCTTGTAGAGAACTAACTGCCTTTGTCTTATTGCTTGTAAGATTCTCTTTTTGTCTTTAACCTTTGCCATCTTAATTATTATGTGTCTTCGATTTACCCACACATTGATTGGCTTCAAGGAGTGGCTGCAACCACTATGGAGAATCTGCTGCATAGGGGCCAACCCTATAGAGCAGGATTTACTTCTGCTGAGTCCACCCCTTGAGTGTATCACTTGTGGAGGTGGTCGGGTGGTACTTCAACATGATCTGAATCTGTCTACCAGTTGCATTGTCTCTGGAGCCTCCCAGGAAGTGCAGGCAAAAGTCATCCTCCACCTGTGCCCTGCTTGGGGCCACCCAGCATGAACCACAAAGTAATCTTCAGACAGCTACAACTCTGCTGGGCTTGGAGGTACACAGGAGAGGCCAAGCTGCAAACCAAGGGTAGCTGCCACTAGTGCCAGGCCTGGGGACACTTAGCGAGAGGAAGGGGGCATGCTGAGGCCAAATGCTGCTTTTTTGAGAGATTTTAGGAGAGTCTGAAACATGAGCCAAGAGAGACCATTTGTATAAAAACAAACAAACAAACAAAAAACCACTGGAAACGGCTCAGGTGGACCCACAAGTTGAATGGGGCAAGATCTCAGGGTATCACTAGGGTGAGGAGAACATTGTTAGCTAGGTCAATGGTCTGGGGTTGAGGGGGGGGGCGTGCTCAGAAAGGAACAACTGTCTCTTCCAGCACTTCATCTGGGAGAAAGTTGCCTCTCTAGCTCTTGCTATCATGCCAGACAATTTAATTCCTCCTTGTATAACTCTGGTACCTTTCAAGCTCCTGCCCCAGAGCTGGAGCTCAGAGGGAGTGAGAGTAAGTCCATGTGCAGATCCTTTTAGAGCAGTGGTTCTCAACCTTCTGGCCCTTTAAATACAGTTCCTCATGTTGTGACCCAACCATAAAATTATTTTCGTTGCTACTTCATAACTGTAATGTTGCTACTGCTATGAATCGTAATGTAAATATCTGATATGCAGGATGGTCTTAGGCGACCCCTGTAAAAGGTTCATTCAACCACTAAAGGGGTCGCAACCCACAGGTTGAGAACCTCTATTTTAGAGGAATGCCTGGGAATCCAGCAGTCCTCCATCTTAGCCACAATCCAAGCTTGTTTTTAAAGCCAGATGTTATGGGGGCTTCTCTTCCTGGCACTGGAACCCTTGGCTTGGGGGCCTGGTATGGGGATGAGATCCCTTGCTCCTTGGGGGGACTTCCACATCTGAGCTATTCCTCCCAATCTTTAACAGCCACACGTGGGTTTGGGATTAGTTTGTTCCTCTTCTCTGCCCCTCCCACCAGTCTTGATGTGGCTGCTTCTTTATACCCTTACTTGTAGGACTTCTGTTCAACCAGATTTCAGGTAGATCTCAATGATGGTTGTTCTGTAGTTTAGTTGTATTTTTATGTGGTTGTGGGAGGATTAAAATATTGCATTTATCTATGCCACATATGGAGCAGAACTGATTAATTTTTAATATATTAAAAATGTGAAAATATAACCATTAGTTTTGAGGTTTGTTTTGTTGTTTTTGTTATTATTAACTAACACACAATTCAGCACAGACTAAGGTAATATGCTCAAAGATGGAATTTTCCCCAAAGAGAAAAAAATCACAGGTAGAGCCAAAGACCCAAGCTCTGCACACATATTTGCTTGTCTGAAACCAATAAAACAGGGTAAAATGCTCAGTTTTGAGAAAAACACAAAAATCTCTTTATTTATAAAATTACTTTCAACAAAAAATTTATATATTCACTCACTAAATATTAAGCAAATATTCATTTTGCACCAGAGACAAAGTATGGAGTGAATACTATTATTACTACTGCTCATAACTACATCAATGGTAAGAAAATGTACTGATAATTTATTATGTGTCAGACGCTGTAATAAGTGTTTTACATGTATTATCTCACTCCTTATAATAATCTTATGTAACATGGCATTAATATTATCCTCACATTGGAGATAAAGGAATTTATGTTAATGAAATAACCTTGTCACTGCAGCAAGCTGATAGAGGTGAAAATCAGATATGTCTATGAAAATAAGTTCTGGTGTTCAAGTAGTTCACAGTTATATGACAATGATAATTAGAAGGTGTTACAGTAGGAAAATGAGGGAGCACTTAACCTGGACTAGCCTAGAGAGATATGGGTGTCAGCTAATGAGATCAGTGTT
The DNA here is from genome assembly GCF_000412655.1 of Myotis brandtii. Lineage (NCBI taxonomy): Eukaryota > Metazoa > Chordata > Mammalia > Chiroptera > Vespertilionidae > Myotis > Myotis brandtii. The sequence continues at coordinate 1,995,561 of NW_005359840.1, forward strand.
GGAGAATGAAGAACTGGCAAGTGCTGGCTGGGGCAGAGTTGAACAGAGAAGACACCTTCTTAGAAGGAGCAGCTTATGCAAAGACTCATAGATGAAAGGACTCATAGGCAAAAGACTCTTACCTAGAAAAACAGTAGAGACTTAGATGAGAATAAAATTAATATGGAGGAACAGGCACAAACAGAGCATAAGGGCCTTTAACAAAAGTTAAGGAGTTTGAATTTCATCCTACGATCCATAGAGGGGCACTGAACTTTTAAGTAGGGGGTTAAAATGATTAGTCTTAAGTTTCATAAAGACTCTTCTAGCATCACTGTTGAAAATATACTGAAGGGGTGTCAATGTTCAAGGCAGACATTACAACAGATGAGAGCACATGGTCTTAACTAAAGTGTTTACAGTGGAGATAGAGAATGAACTGATTCAAGAGCTATAATTGAGGTAAAATTAATAAGAATTCATCACTACTTTATGGTATAAATGCAGAAGTCAAGAAGCATTCAAATTAGGGCAATTGAGTACCATTCACTGAGATATTAAATACCAAAGAGGGGACCTCAGATTTGGTGGAAAGGTAATTAATTCAATTTTAGACATATTGTGTCACATCAGACTAGCCAAGTGGAGATAACCAGTAGGCAGTTGGCTCCATGGGTCTAAAACTTAAGAGAAATCACTAGGTTAAAAATCTAGACTTAGGAGTTATCTGTATAAAAACTATATTTAAAAGTAAGTTAGTTACTGAGATCTCTCTAATAAAATATTAGCAAAAGTAGGTTCAGCAAAAGTAGGTTTACAGTTGTTCATATGAAAAGTAATACAACAGTAAATAATAATGCAAGAATAAACTGTGTTTTTCATACTTGAAATTATAAAACCAACCTTTGCCCCACCTTTTATTACTAAAGAGAACATTTTAAATTGAATTTATTAGGGTGACACTGGTTAATAAAATTATATAGGTTTCAGATGTACAATTCTGTAATACATCCTCTGTATACTGTACTGTGTATTCACCACCCCAAGTCAGATCTCTTTCCATCAACATTTACCCTCATTTTTCTTTCCTCCACCTTCCCCACCCCTTTTTCCCTCTGGTAGTCACCATACTGTTGCCTGTGTCTATGAGTCTTTTTGTTTGGTTGTTTTATTCTTCATCCCTTCACCTTTTTCACCCAACGCCTCCAGACACGACTCCCCTCTGACAGTTGTCAGTCTGTAAAAGAGCACTCTTTTAAATGCTATTTATTATTTTCTTCCTATTGCTTGCTTGAAATTTATTTATTTATTTTACTCTTCTCTTTTTTGTTTCTTTAGGTGGGAGTTTAGGATATGATTTGTAACTATTCTTTTTTTCTAGTGTAAACATTTATTGATAGAAATATCCCTCTTAGTACTCTTTTACTCTGTTTCAAAATCTTTGACATGTTACAGTTTTACTGTCATAAAATTCAATGGAATTTTGATTTCTCTTAAGACTTCCTCTTTGACCCATTGATTATTTAGTAGTGTATTGTTAAGTTGCCAGCTATTTAGATTTTTTGTTACATTTCTAATGATTTTTACATACTTGATATGATTTCAGTTATTTTAAATTTGTTGAGATTTGTTTTATGGTCCAGGGAAGGGGTCCTCAAACCTTTTAAATAGAGGGCCAGTTCACTGTCTCTCAGACGGTTGGAGGGCCGGACTATAGTTTAAAAAAAACTATGAACAAATTCCTATGCACACTGCACATATCTTATTTTGAAGTAAAAAAACAAAACTTCAAAAAAAAGGGCTCTCCTAACTTCAAAAAAAAAGGCCCTACTAAATAAAAAAAATAGACCTCCTAACTTCAAAAAAAAAAAAATCCTAACTTGTTCTTACCTCGGTCCTCAGGCAGCAGCAGGCTCTGCACAGGCAAGCTCTTGACTCGTCCTATCACACCTGAGACTGAGAGGAGGAGTCGAGAGACAGAAGGAGGGGAGTCGGAGAGTGCAGCACACATTCCACACATGCGCACTGCGGGCCCAGGATGAGTCGGCTGCTAAGCAACAGGCAGCGGCGGCAAAAACACCTGGCGGGCCGGATAAATGTTTTTGGTGGGCCGCATGTGGCCCGCGAGCCGCGGGCCGTAGTTTGAGGACTCCTGGTCCAGGGTGTGGTCTTCCTTAGAAAATGTTTCATGGATGCTTAAAAAAAATGTTTATTTTGCTATTTTGCTATTGTTATATGAGGTGTTCCACATATTTCAATTAGATCCTGTGATTGGGTGTTTTTCAGTTCAATATCCTTACTGATTTTCCATCTTATAAATCTATTTGTTGCTGAGAAATAGGTGGAAATTTCTCCAATTATATTTGTAGATGTTTTTTATTTATCCTTTCAGTCTAACAGGTATTGCTTCACATATTTTACATTTCTGATGTTTGGGGCATGCATATTATGATTGTTATATTTTCTTGGGAACTGACCCTTAGGCTGTTGCTCTCTGTCTCTGGTAATTTTCTTTGTTTAGAAATATATTTTGTTTGCTAATAATAAAGCTACCGCAGCTTTCTTTTGATTAGTGTTTAAATAGTATGATGGTTTTAAACAACCATCTTAGCTTGTTTTAACAAAAAATACCACAGAGTGGGTGGCTTAAACAATAGACATCTATTTCTCAAAATTCTGCAGGCTGGGAAGTCAAAGATAAAGGCACTGGTAGAACTGATGTCTGGTGAAGGCCTGTTTCCTGGGTTTTATTTATTATTTATTTTTTAAAATATATTTGCATTGATTTTTTTATAGAGAGGAAGAGAGATGGATAGAGAGTTAGAAACATTGATGAGAGAGAAACATTGATCAGCTGCCTCCTGCACACCCCACACTGGGGATGTGCCCACAACCAAGGTACATGCCCTTGACCGGAATTGAACCTGGGACCCTTCAGTCCTCAGGCTGATGCTCTATCCACTGAGCTAAAACAGTTAGGGCTGGGTTTTATTTTTTTTGCTGTGTCTTCACATGGTAAAAGGGGTGAGGGAGCTCCCTGGGTGCTCCTGTTATAAGGGCACTAATCTCACTCATAAGGGCTCTACTCTCACAACCTAATCACCACCTAAGAACCCACTTCCAAATAATATCAAATTGGGAGTTAGATTTCCATATATGAATTTTGGGGATAACAAACATCTAGTATATAGCATTAACCATATTATTATGTTTGAGGCAAGGTTTTGATAACCAGCATGTAGTTAGGTTATGTTTTCTTATAGACACTGCCAAGCTCTACATTTTAATTGTTGTAGTTAAACCATTTACATTTAACATAATTCTTAGTGGTTGCTCTAGGTAGTACAATATACATATATATTATAGTTACTGGGATTGACATCTTACCAGTTTGAGTGATGTACAGAATCCTTACTTCTCTTTATTCTACTTTACCCTCCCTCATTTATAAGACAAATGACTTAAATATTTCCTCCAATACATTTAGAACTACATCAGACAGTGTGATGATGTTTGCTTCAACCATAAGATGATATATCTTAGAAAATGCAAGAGGAGGAAGTCTATTGCATTTGCCCATATTTTTATTGTTTCTGTTATTCTTTCTTCCTTTCACATTTTCCAAGGTTTCCTTCCTTAACTATATTTTTCTTCTGTTTCAAGCATGTCCTTTAGTGATGCTTTAAGATGTAGGTCTGCTGGCAATACATTCTCTTAATTTTCCTTTATCTGAGATTTTTCTTCATTATTGAAGGATATTTTTGTTGAATATACAGGCTGGGGCAAAAGTAGGTTTACAGTTGTGAATATGTGAAGGTTTATTCTCGTATTATTGCTTATTAATTATTGTATTATTTTCCATATGAACAACTTGCTTTTGCCCCAACCTGTAGAGTTTTTGGCTAATAGTTATTTTTCTTTCAGCACTTGAAAAATATTATGCCCATTCTGGCCTCCATTCTGTCAGATGGTAAATATGGCATCATTTAAATTATCTTTGAACTATAGGTAAAATTTAATTTTTATACTTTCAAGATTTTGGTTTTTATCTTTGGTTTTTAGACATTTGGCTATGATTTTTCTTGACATGGATTTTTTTTTGGATGTATCCCATTGAAGGTTCATTCAACTTCTTCAATCTGTAGGCTTCTGTCTTATGCAAATTTGAGAAACTTTTGGCCGTTATTTCATTATATACTCTTTCAGCCACACCCTCTTTCTATTCTCTAAAACTCAGTGAAACAAATCTTAGTATATTCATCATTGCTAATTGAAGCACTTTTATGATGATTGCTTTAAACTCATCATATAATTCCAACATTTCTGTCATCTGTGTGCTGGTATGTATTGATAGTCTTTTCTCATTCAAGTTTTTATTTTAGTCTAAGTGATTTTTTATTAATAGCTGGACATTTTGGATATTAGATTATGAGACAGGGTCCTATTTAACTTTCTGTCTTTGCTGTCTTCCACTGATACTGCTTGTGCATGGTTAAATTGGGTGTTGACTGTTACTGTCAGGTAGGGGTTGAAAGTCCAGGTTTCCAACTTGGCTTTCATTGATGCCAGTGGGGAAGAGACTCCTCATTATTTGTGGGCAAAAGTGGGAGAGTTACAGCTCCCCAGTAGGCCTTCACTGACTACATCTTGGCTGAGAAAGAGTGGGGAACTTCATTACTGCTCACCATGTGTCCTCTGCTCATACTGTAAGGAAGTGATTACATGCGCGGCATCATTCTTGCTGAGCGAGGCTGAAAGTCCCAGCACCTTACTTTGCCTTCTCTAACATCATCCCAGCAGAGGAGGAGGGGGAAGGATGACTCATTATATGCTGCTGAGAGTGGAAATCTATGCTGCCTCCCTTGTGCTTTGCTGGTGGGGTAGGGGTGAGGCCACAGGTTTTCACATAGTGTTTTTAGGGGGTAGAATGATTCTTTTTTTCTAAAAAATTTCTGTCTTCCTGGGTTGGTCCTTTGGTTCACAGAAACAGGTTCTTCTTGTGGCTCTTTTTGTCTGTACTTGTTGGCCTTTCCAGGTTGCCAATACTTCTAGAACCCTTTCTAGGATATATGAGGGGGAAATACACAACAACACAACCCTGGACTCACTGCTGTGCTGATTCCTCAGGACCCAAGGTCCCTAGACAGTCTCTTTTTCCTCTCTGCCTTTCAGAATCTTCATATACTTGTTTTATGTATAATATACATGGTCTTCAACTGCACATACTAGAAGAGATAGAATTGTGCCCACTGCATCTTATTCTGAAACAGGAAGTCACTGCGATCTTCTGGAATTTTATGAGCATTAAATGGGTTAATATGCATCAAGCACTTAGAACAGTACTGACACATAGTAAGTGTTTAATGAAAACTTTTCATATTGCGTATTCTAAAAATTGACAACCTATAAAAGTTTGCTTTTTATCTTTGGAAAAGATGTGCATCAAACAATAAATATCAATGGACACAGACTTACATTCTGAATGGACAGAAGAATTACAGAACACATTTTTGTAAGGCCTTCAAAGAGATTTAGATCTTTTTTGGAGAGACAAGATATGATATTTAAAGGCAATTCAAAGTTACATATAATCAAGCCCCTAAGGTATGCCATACAAAAGGTCAGTCTTGCTGTGATTTGAGCCTGTGTTTATAGGGAATCTGGCTATTGAACAGCTGCTGCTAATGCCATTAATCTATCCTATCCTGCTCTATAACTTGCACTAGGGAGTTATATTTGTTATGGTCATTGATTTCAAAACATTTTGCAGTCATTCGTATCAATTTAAAATACTGCAGTTACTTAAGTCTCACATCAAATATACTATAGAAGGACAGTGAAAGCCAATGTGCATGAATGTTGCAGTATTTATTAAGGTTATTTCCAAATCTCAGCCCACCAATATAGGATGCTTCATGGTGAAAGAAATTTTGTAATAAGTAGTAGAGATGCAATATGATCTCTTAGAAAATGGAACCTAAGGTACATAATTAATACATTTTTATGCTAGAATGATTAGCAAGCAAGGCAATTCTTTGAGAGTTGTGTTAGAATAGGAGGCTGAAATTCTTTAGAGATATTCTGTCACATGCAAATAAGAAGGAGAATTCAAGGGCAGAATCATTAATAGTGCTATCTTCAGCTTTCAGTCACTAGTTTTGCATTATTAAGCTAAAAAATAAACATAATAAAAAATAAATCCTTTTATGAAGAACGGAGTATAAGTGAAAAACGGGAGAGGTGAAGGAGGGAACCTATATATTGGCTTTGTCTCTTTAACTCATTCTTGACAAAGTGCACACTGAAAATATAAAAAGATAAAAAAGAGACCCCCATTGAAATGATTTCAGTGCAGCAATGCTTCTTTGATCATGCACACTCACCCCATCACTTCTGAGGGCAAATAGGTCATCTACTTGAAGAGCTGGACTGTGAATTAGAGCATTGTGAGTGATTGGGGTCCTGACATTTTCCCTCCCCACAGGGTTTTAAAAATTAGATAGTATAAATTGATTGATTTCATGAGACAGAAGGGCTGTCTTAATCTCATCACAAGCAGCTTAATAATGGTATAAAATGCTTAAAAAATCAAGCAATTCATATGAAGTTCATTGGTAACTCTGGTACTGTCATTCAACGTAATTAATTCCATGTGTACAAGAGGAAATTTAGGGAGCCCCTAAAATTCTCAACTGTAAGAAATAGCTTCTTTTCCTGATCTTTGTACCTCCAAATCTTCTAGTTTTGTTGGTTTATCATATTAACATAATAACGAGAGATTAGGTATCTGCAATTATAAGTAAAACTCAGCATGGCATTGTAGGCAAAGCACTGAATTACAAGTAAAAAGATTTGGATACTGGCCTTGATGCTGTCCTTAATTTGCTGTGTGCCTATGGTAGGTCATTTAAACTTATCTGTATCTCAGGGTTTTTAAAAAATCAATCATTTAAAGAAAAGAAAATATGTCCTACTTCATAGGATGTATTGAGCAATCTGATGGATATGAAAATGTTTTAAAAGAATAAAGCATTATAATTCTCACCCCTTTAATATATGCTGGCTTTATGGAAAATATAAACACATCCAAAATATATTGTCATGAAAAAATGGATTTTGGAATAGAAACAATTTTTTCAGTAGTTAAAAACAGAATATATATAAAATTGTCTGAATAGCCAAAGTTTTTGACCTGACTATTAATTAAGTTTATTAGTGGGAATGGAGAGAAAATTGGGGCCATTTTCAGTCAAATTCTACCATTTGGAACCTTGATAAAGTTGAATAATTTCGATAATTCCTCAAGGGCTTCCAATGAATGTTTTTGAATTGAGCACCTGAATTTTCAGAACAGACTGAATTTTCTTTCATTTAACTTAAACCATCAACATATGTAGAAGGTGGTCAGTTGTATTTCTATATTAATAATAGATGCAAACACTTGTTCCACATCAAAAAATCATGGCACATTATTCTTAACATGATCTGTACACAAAGTGCATAATGGCTGTTATCTCCTCCCTTAGGATATTAAACCACCTCTGAAAGTAATATTTTAATCAAAGATAATCAGGAGAAAACTAGGTGCAACATAATTGGACTATTGTATACACTCCCTGTGATACAATGATGTTCTAAAACACAATACCATTGGATCCTAATTTGAGTCATTAGAAATATAGCTAAAATCAACTTTAACTGTGATTTCATTTCAATTTAGAAATAGAAAATTCCAGGATTATAGTTGTTGGGTTTGTTTTATATTTTTGTGCTATTTTGTATTCTTTTTTCCCTTAAAAAATCTTTATTGTTGAAAGTATTACATATGTCCCATTTTTTACCCCATTGACCCTTCTAGCCTGTCCCCTACCCCAGGACTTCACCACTCTATTGTCTGTGTCCATGGGTTATGCATATATGCATACAAGGTCTTTGGTTGATCTCTTCCAAATAAAGATTTATTTAAAAATAAAAACTTTACAATGTAAGAAAGTATGTATCATTTTTGTGGTTGTAGATGTTCAGAGAAGGAAAGTCTATGGGAACCCATGCCTTAATTTTGTGGGGTGTAAGAACGTGAAGAGAAGTGCTACAGTGCTAGCTCCCCCCTTTCCCACAGGATAGTGAGGCCCTCCTAGAGGGGCTATACTGATGTAAACCTACATAGCAGGGAGAGTACAGAAGTAGGAGTCAGAAAAGAAGATAGTTACCTCGTTTTAATGCAACCATAAAGCACATGATCTTGTACCTATTAGCTCATCTATTCAATGGAAAAATTATATTATACTTACTTCTAAAGTCCATATTCTAAGAAGTCTCTAAGCAACAAGGATGTATGCTGACTGAGATATTTTTATTTTTAAATAAATGGTACCCATGTTTTTAATGTTCATTGAAAGAAGTTGAAATAAACCCCAGCTGGTAGCCATCAGGGTTTACTGATGAAAATATGCAAATCAAAAGAACCATAAGTGGAGGAAGGCATCACTGGACCAACATAAAGATTCTGTTTCTAAGAGACTCCCATCCAGAAGAGACAGTCAGTCATGACCATTTGTAGGAGGAGTGAGAAAATATGGTAAGTTATCATGTCACTAAGAAGGCATCAATACCAAAAAACCTGTTCCATTGCTGTGTGGGTTATAAGTTATATTTATCTCCCTGTCTTGGACAGCGACCAATTATGTGTTATGTAACTCCAAGTTGATATTATACAATTAAAATAATGCATATAAATAACTTAAATACCATAGAAAATGCTTAGACCACATTATTAACTAAACAGCCTGGAATCAAAACAGTGTATACAGTTTTATGACATCTCAATTATGTCAAACATTGTGTGTGTGTGTGTGTGTGTGTGTGTGTGTATCTTTAAAAAAATGTGCTAAACTGCTGTAGTTCATTGTTTTTGAGTGGTGAGATTATACGCAACTTTTATTTTCTTAAGTATACATTTCTCTATTTTGTAAATTTTCCACAGTAAATATGTGCTACTTTTCTAATCATAAAGAAAGTATTAAAAAAGCGAGCTGACAAATTTGCAAACTAACAAAAATTGCCAACTGCCCAACTGAACTCTGGAAATGCCTCTAGAACTAGGAGTAAAGTTGAAGGATCTTAAAGTCCAGCACAAAGCCTGTGGGAAACAGGGGTGCAGGTGAGTAAATGGCAGCTTAGAGAATTTTTCTTAGGGGTGCATCTGCAGATAGAGAGCAGAGCTTTCTAATGGTGTGTTTTCTGTCTGCAACTTTTTCAGAACTGGACCATTTCTTGCTGTGCCATCATTCTGATGAAAAGATAGAACACCGCCAGTCAAGCACCCACTGGAGTCAGAGGTGTAACTTGGGTAGCACAGAAAGCAGCCTGTATGTACAAGCAGGTGACTAGGATGTGCTGGCACACAGGCAAGGCAATGGGCTCTCCCTTCTCTCCCCCAGATTTTCCATTCCTATATCCCAGTCTAACCGATTATAACCAAGACAGGCAGCTCTTGTAAAAAGCACAATGCCAGGACAGAAAGTCAAAAGGTTCCCAGAGAGGCATACTGGGGAACAGAGAGAGAAACTAAGCATGTTAAGCAATGAGCTCTCTCTCTAAAATCCCTGCTCTGAGGCACATTCTTGGCCTTCCCCTTTCCTCCATCCATGGGAGGAGGGATGTATGAGGACATCTAAAGAAAGGTAACAAATTGAATATAAACCAGAAAAATTGAATCCATAGGACAGAGACTACAATAACATAAAGCAAGTTATAATAAATATTTCCACAAAGCAAGGTGTAATATTAGAAAATGAAGAAGAACAAAGTGTCAGGATAGAACTGGAGTCAATGTATATGAAAAATATAACATTGGAAATAGAGAACTTAATAGAAAGGTTGAAAAAAAAGTGAGTTACAAGGATGAGGAGCTCTTCCAGAAGGCATCAGTCAGAGATGGAAAATGTAACAGAATGTTAAACAATATGGGAGATAGAAGTAGAAGTGTCTTTATTCACATAATAGCTGTCATAAAAGGAAATAATTAAACCAAATCAAACCTCAAATTTTCAAAGATAAAAGAAGCAAACTTGTCAAATCTCAGGTTAAAAGTACAAAGAGCAGAAATAAAAATTACACTTGATGCTTAAATATATAGATAAATTAATATAAAAGACAAAGTAAAACCTTAAAAGTGTGCAGAGATTTAAATATGATCATTTACAAATGAGCAATCAATTATATATCACATAATATACAATATACACATAAATAATATAATATACTAGAGGCCCGGTGCACAAATTCATGCACAGGTGGGATCCCGAGGGGGATTGGGGGGGGTGGGACATCATCAGCCCTCTGGGCAGGTGGTGGGATGCCCTTGCTGGCCCGGGATCCGGATTTGTCCTGCTGACGTTTGCAATGGTTGTCGGGAGACACCTGGCGGCCACTTTTATATCTTTTCTTCCTCGTGAAGCACCTAAGGAGGGGAAGTGGCCCCGGTGCCCAAGGCCGACTTCCAGGAGGCGGGTGGCACTGTCAGGATCATGCAGGTGGCACTGGTCCTTCGGTGCCTGGCTTATTCTCTGGAGATTGGACCTGCAGGACTACTGAGGGAGTGGCTGCTGCCAGGCCAGTGGGTCCACCAGGATGGGTCTGTCAGCTGAGTGGCACTCCTGCTGTGGGAGCACATTGAGCGTCTGCCCCCTAATGGTCAGTGCACCTCATAGTGACTGGTCGTTCTGGTCGTTCCAGTCATTCGGTCATTCGGTCGCTTAGGCTTTATATATATATAGATATAGGATACACACATTTCATGGACATACATTTAACACATGATATTATATTCCTATAGGAGGGCAACAAAAGTGGGATTTTGAAAAGAGACTGGAGGGAAAGAAACAGTAACAAACAAAAAAATAAAGAATGTATTTTTTGGAAAGAAACAATTGGAATTATTAACTTATTTAGTATGTAGAATGAAGACAGAGATGATTATGGTAAACTCTCATAGTTTTTACATAGAATTTGGAGATATTACAATAACAACCACCATGATACCATATCATATTTACCTGCTATGATATTGCAGGGCCTTCATCAAGAGAAAGGGCTCTAGATCTCTAAGTAGGGTTAGATCTCCAAAGTAGCTGAGGGAACATAATTTTCTAAGGTGGTCACTGACATCTGCTCTCCAGCTCTTGATCTTTTTAATTATGTGAGTTTGGTTATACTTGTCATACTTAGCATGGTTTTTGACTGCCTATGCATTTTATTCCTAGGAACACTATATTTCTACTAGTGGCCCAGTGCACACTGAAAGGAAATGAATTAGAAGAAATATTTAATATCACTATTTGCCCTTTCTTTATAATAGAAGTGTCAGAGATGAAAGAAAATTAGTAAAATAGATATGAAAATAATATATAAATTGACTAATAAACAATAACCACGTAACAATAACAACATGACATAACAAAGACATGATATAAAATAACAAAAATATGATATAAAAACAACATTGATAAAAACAATGACTGATAAATTGATTAAACTTATTCTAACACTGAGGCCAGTGTCAGATGGGAACAAATCAATTCTTCTTTTTAAAAATATATTTTATTGATTTTTTTTTTACAGAGAGGAAGGGAGAGGGATAGAGAGTTAGAAACATCGACCAGCTGCCTCCTGCACACACCCGCTACTGGGGATGTGCCCACAACCAAGGTACATGCCCTTGACTGGAATCGAACCTGGGACCCTTGAGTCCGCAGGTGGACGCTCTATCCACTGAGCCAAACTGGTTAGGGCTCAATTCTTGAAATCAGAACAATCTCTCCTTCTGCAGATCCTGTTAATACTTCAGCTTCGATAATGTTAGGTCGCGCAATCTTTATAATAAATCTGGTACCATTACAAAGACCCTCATTTACTATTAAGATTTCTCAATAACATAATGATTGCACCCACTTTCAATTTTAATTTTTGACTCGGCATTCCCAAAGGAGTAATACTATTAAGAAATTCGATGGGAAATTTTCCTTTTCAGCATCATCTGTTGAATCAATGGAATCATCACT
>NW_005359840.1:2007855-2014089 GCF_000412655.1 Myotis brandtii
ATCCCCAAACACTACAGTACTTTAAACTCATTTGTACTATGGCTGATCTCATAGCATGCAGTACAATACTGAGACATTGTGGAAAATCCACTCTGAGAAGGAAAACTTTCCCACCAAATGCAACATTCAAATTCATAATTTCTCTTAGTAATCTGTCTAAGGCATTTATAGCATGACTGGATACCATGGTGCACTCATCAATACTGAGAAGTTTGGCCTTTTTAATGGTTTTAGCAACTTCACTCTTTATATTGAGTCTAGAAATTGAAGTTTCATTTAATGGAATTGGTAATTTATATTGGGAATGAAAGGTTCTTCCACCCAGAAGTAAATTTGAAGCAATTCCCGTAGATGCTGTGGGTAAAACAGTACCACCACGACCTCTAATATAATGTATTAAAACTTTATAAAGATATGTTTTTTCACTACCACCTGGACCATCCAAGAAAAAGCATTTGGGGTGTACAGTTTGATCTTTGATGGCTGAAGTTATTCTTTCTACAACGCCAAAGTCCTGTGTCATCCCCAGGACTAATCTCTCCTATGGCTGCCTTACCCAGAACACAGGCCTCCTGGGCAGGGCTCTTCCCTCTGCTCAGCCTCACCTCCCTGCTCATCCAAGAGCAACTCCACCCCCACTAACCCCCTGCTGGTCCCTTAGCCTATGTCATTCTCACTCATCCTCTCACAATCCAGGACTTGAACCAGACCCCCGGTGCAGGCATGTGGAGAGACATCTGCCGCAGCCCTGCCCCCGCTGCGGACCCTCTGCTCTTCCAGTCATCTAACAGTCGTGACGGCCCTAGGCTATTATTAGTATAGATAGTCAATAATATTGTAATAACTATGTATGGTGCCAGATGGGTACTGGAAATATCAATACCTTGTAAAGTATATGATTGTCTAACGACTATGCTGTATACCTGAAACTAATACAAAATAATATTGAATATCAACTGTAATTGAAAAATAAAATTTAAAATAAATAATAAAAAATGTACTCTGCGATGTTTTGTTTGTTTCTTTAAAGAAGTTTTAAATTCACAAAACAATTGAGAGGATGGTACAAAGATTAACTGGGGAACTTACATGCATATATGCATAGCCCATGGACACATAAAATAGTGTGGTGAAGGCCTGGGAGGGGTGGGTGTGGGGTAGAAGGGGTCAATGGCGGATAAAGGGGGGGCCATCTGTAATACTTTCAACACTAAAAATACATTTAAAAATATTTCCTATATACTCCTACCCCCACACATGCACAGCCTCTCTCATTATCAACATCTTAGGAAATTGTGGAGGACCCCCATGACTGTTATCCTGGAGTTTTTAACTCTCAGATTTTCCCACATTATAACTTAGCAATTTGTAAATCACAATTCCAGTTTCTTTATCTCAGCTCTGGCTCCCATGGCAGTTTCCACTCATGAGTCTGCTATGGTAAATTGATGTTCTGTTTATTCACTTATCAATCTCTCCAATCTTCGGGATAGCAGTTTGCCCTGTACCCTTCCCTCTCATGTATCCCAGATAATCTGTTGATTGCTTAGTCTGTTCAGCTTTTTACTTATTATTAGGACAGAGTGTTCACTTCCAAACTCCTTACATGAGAAACCAAAACCAGAAGTGCCTGGGATTTTTTTTATAACCGTGTGTTAGGGCTCCCTTTTCACACCAAATCTAGACGCCTTTAAATTCCTGAGGGCTGAGTGTGAATCCCAGCTCATCACCAGATGGGCCCTCAGGTTATAAGTTCCTAGGTGGTTGTGACAGATTATGGTCCCTGTGTACTAGTATCTTTGTCCTCTTTTGTACTTCTGCTTCCTACCCAACATTAAGTCTCGGAGTCTAGATCCTTAGCTCATTTCTCTTTTATTGCTCACCTCAGCTCAGCTCAGTTTATTTCTCAGCAGTTTCTGGTACTTAAGTCATGGCTCAACATTTCTCCTATTTTATTTTTAATTTTTTGTATTCCTGGTATCCCAAATCACTTGTTTTCCTTTAAAATATTTATTGCTGTTATATGTCAAATCCAGCTGATCCAGAACTAATTCAATAGAGTGTGATTATAAGCTTTAAGTACATGGACCCAAACCTTAGGTTCAACCTCTTTGATGAAATGTGGCTTTCTGAATCATCCACATAGATATGGAGATATAACATCTGGAGAGATATATATTTCCCGCTGTGGAGAACTAACAAACCATTTCTACATATCAAAATTAAAGAGACATTAATCACTCATAATGTACAGGATAATAGTAAAATAGTCAAAAGTCAATTTTGAAAGAAAACTCTTATAATATCCATAATACTAACATGGACAAACTTAGAATTTTCATTTGGGCTATCAGACCCACTCTGAATATCTTTCTAATTCTTATTCATCCTATTACTAGCCATTAAGAGACAGTGTCTGGCCCTAGCCGGTTTGGCTCAGTGGATAGAGTGTTGGCCTGCAGATTGAAGGGTCTTGGGTTTGATTCCAGTCAAGGGCACATGTGTGCTCAATCCCCAATAGGGGGTGTGCAAGAGGCAGCCAATCAATGATTCTCTTTAATCATTGATGTTCCTATCTCTCTCTTCCTTTCTGAAATCAATAAAAATATATCTATTTTAAAAAGAGACAGTGTCTATACATTAGCACTATCCAGTAGCTGATTCTCTATTGAAAGCATATTTTCTGCAGAAATATCTGATCATTATTGGAAAAAAAATGTTCTAAAGTAAGTCAGTGCTTATAGCCAAAATAACCCTCTTAGATTCACTTAATTGAAACTTACTAAAAACAATGTACTACGCCTATTAGAAACATGTGGACATATGAGTACCTGAGCATGTCCCATTTAAGCATTTATATCCCATAAATTCCTCTTCATTTGACACCTGTTAAATATATTTAAAACTTTGCTTTCTGTGAATGTATCTATATATTTGGAAAGAATTGTTTGTTCTTTTCATGTTCTAAATATGTTTACACTCATTCAGAAGAGTCAAGTATGCTGTTAATAACTTTAATTGTTGGAAAGTTATTCATATATACCATTTCCAATTCTACCATTCTGTATTTATCATCCACTGATTCTAGTTCTGCTTTTTGTAACTACACAAACAAATCTAATGCCTCTTTTGTATGAGTGTCTTTAAAATATTTTATTGTCATTTTTATTTCCTTTAAAATCATCTTTGTCAGGAAGAACATCCCTATACTTTCTTCAATTGTTCCTCCTCTGATAAATACTTGGTCTGAAGAGCAGGAAGCACAGGAGTGTTCTCACTACTTTTGTTCCAAACATTGAATACTTTATTAACACAGCCTGTGATAACACTAGCTCTCCCTGTCCCAGCCCTCATGTCTTAGGTTGACTTCAATTGGGTAGGTACATTAAATAAAATTGTCTTTCTGTTGAAATGACAGTTAATATGGTCTGCCATGCCCTATACTTGTACAATTGCTTTTTTAGATATTTCAACTTTTTAAATATATTTTTATTGATTTCAAAGAGGAAGGGAGAGGGAGAGAGAGATAGAAACATCAATGATGAGAGAGAGTCATTGATCGGCTGAATCCTTCACACCCCCTAATGGGGATTGAGCCCACAACCTGGGCATGTGTCCTGACCGGGAATCTAACCATGACCTCCTGGTTCATAGGTTGATGCTCAACTATTGAGCAACACTGGTTGGGCTACAATTGCTTTTTTAAACTAAATGCAGGATATATATATATATTTAAAATCTCCAGTCAATTTAACCTAATGGCCTGGGGTCTTAATTTTAGCCTTAAGACCTTTTATAATTTTGTTTCATTTTATTCTTCAAAATATTATGATATTCCTATATTTAAAAGGCTTGCCTTTAAGTTTTTATTCAAGTAGAGGTTTTTTTTTTTTTTTGAATGGTGAGTGAAACAGAATCAAGGACAAAGTCTTTTGGACCATCACTAGGAAAATCAATACAGGTTGAAATTTATCTATTAATGAATGACCTTCTTGCAAAGTTTCTTAGGTTGGCTGCATATTATAATCACCTGGGGAGCTTTTAAAAATAAATACCTATGCATGGACCCTGTTCCAGACCAATTAAATGGAAATCTCTGGGGGTGGAACTCTGGCCTTAGTAATTGTTTTTCAAGGTTCCCCAGATAATTCTAAAGTACAGCCTGGATTGTGATGAACTGATCAGGTCATTTTTGTCCAGTTCTCTTTTCCTCTGCTTTCTTTAAAATATTATGAGGTTCAAAACAGCTAAGAATATACAAAGGGAAAGGATAGACTCTTCAATAAATGGTGATAGGAAAACAGAACAGCCACCTGTAAAAGAATGAAATGGCCACTATCTTACACCATACGCAAAAATCAACTCAAAATGAATTAAAAACTTAAATGCAAGACCCCAAACTATAAAACTCCTAGAACAAAACATGCAATAAGTTCAACGATATTATCATAGTGATAATGTTTTGGATTTTACATCAAAATCAAAGGCAAAAAAGTAAAAATAATAAAGTGGGACTATATCAAACTAAAATGATTCTGCACAGCAAAAGAAATCATCAAAAAAAATGAAAAGGCAAGCTATGGAGTGAGATAAATATTTGCAAATTATACATCTGATAAGGGGTTGACAGCCAAAATATGTAAAGACACAAACAACTCAATAGCAAGAAAAAACCCCAATCTGATTAAAAAATGGGAAGAGAACCTAATACAGACATTTTTTTCCCAAGAAGACATATAAATGGACAACAGGTACATGAAGAGATTCTTACTATCACGAATTATTAGAGAAAGTTTCTGTAATAAAGAGGGAATATGAAAATTGACCATAACTCCGCCACAAAGATGGCTGGACCCACAGCGGAGGCTGAGTTCCCGTAATGAGCCTTAACAAGCAATCAGCAGGGACCTGAGGCTGCGTCCCCCCAGCCACCCCCATGGGACTTGACAGAGGACCTTAGGTTGCGCCCCCCACCCTGGTGCCAGGCCAGGGGACCTCAGGCTGTGCCCCCCCCCACCTGGCAGGGCTTGACGGGGGACCTCTGGCCATGACCCTGTCTGGCGGGGCTTGATGGGGAAGCTCAGGCCATGCCCCCCGCCCCAGCGCCAGGCCAGGGGACCTCAGGCTACTCCACCCGCTTGGTAGGGCTTGATGGGGGACCTCAGGATGCGCCCTCTGCCCTGGCACCAGGTCAGGGGACCTGAAGCCATGCCCCCTGCCTGGCAGGGCTTGAAGGGGGACCTCAGGCCACACACCCCGCCCTGGCACTGGGTCAGGGGACCTGAGGCCACAACCCGCCCCGGCTCCAGGCCGGGGGACCTGAGGCTGTGCCCCCTGCCCAGTGCGCTTGACGGAGGATCTCAGACCATGCTGATGGCCTGGTGGGGCTTCATGGGGGATCTCAAGGTGTGCCCCATGCCCCAGCCCAGGCTGGGGGACCTCAGGCAGTGCCCTCCCCACTGGTGCCAGGCTGGGGGACTTCAGAGGCCATGCCCCCCACCTGGCAGAGCTTGACAGGGGACCTCAGGCCACATCCTTGCTTGGAGCCAGTCCAGGGGACCTGAGGCCGTGACCCCCACCTGGCGGGGCTTGACAAGGTTTGGACTGGCCGGGTCTGGATCTAGCCCAATGGGGTTGGGGCCGGCTGGGTCTGGGTCTTGTGCAATTTCAAGGCACACATGGGTGGGCAGGGACTTGACTCTGGGTCCCATGGTGCACCCCAGACTCTGATGACAGGAGGATTTCCATATACATTTTATAAATTTTCTTTCATCTCTGACACTTCTATTATAAAGAAAGGGCAAATAGCAATATTAAAATATTCCCTTTAATTAATTCCCTTTTAGTGTGCACAAATTTTGTGCACTGGGCCACCAGTTCAAATATACACTGCAATGAGTTATCACCTCACATCTGTTAGAATGGCTATTATCAAAAAGACAAGAATTAAGTGTTGGCAAAGATGAGGAAAAAGAGAACACTTGTGCACTGTTGATGGGAATGCAGATTGGTACAGCCACTATGGGAAATTGTATGGATTTTTCTTAAGAATTTAAAAATATAACTACCATATGACCTAGAAATTCTACTTCTGAATATTTTATGAATGAAATGGAAACACTAACTTGAAAAGATATCTGCAAATCTATGTTCATCACAGCATTATTTACCATAGCCAAGCCATGGAAATAAAGTGTCCATCAATGGATAAACAGATAAAGAAATGTGATATAT
>NW_005359840.1:2014173-2016829 GCF_000412655.1 Myotis brandtii
TGAATATTATATATATGAATATTATTAAGCCATGAAAATGAAGGAAATATTTCCAATTGAAACAACATGGATGGACCTTGAGAGCATTATACTAAGGGAAATAACTCAGAGTGAGGAAGACAAATACTATATAGCATCATTTATATGTGGAATCTTTTTTAAAAAAAATACCCAAACACCTTATAGATACAGAGAACAGATTGATGGTTATTAAAGGTGGGGCTAGAAGATGGGTGAAATGGATAAAGATAGTCAAAAGGTACACATTTATAGTTAAAAAATAAAAAAGTCCTGGGGGTATAATTTTTAAAATATATACAGTGATATATGGACATTCACACACAGATTGATTACAAGTAACAAGAACAATTCCTTATGTGAGAGAATTGAGCATAACAAACAATAGTAAAAAATTCCTGTTGTTATTAATTTCTTTTTAATTTTTTATTGATTAAGGTATTTAATCACTTTGTCCAATTGCCATATATTGGATAAAAAGTTAACTCCAATTATTATACTACCTTGAGAACAAATTCACTAAACAATTAAGAGATATATGATGAGTCACCTCACACCTGTCAGAATGTCAATCATCAATAAATCAACAAATAAGTGCTGAAGAGGATGTGGCTGCTCCAGTCTGCATTCCCACCAGCAGTGCACGAGGGTTCCTTTTTCTCGGCATCCTCATCAGCACTTGTCATTTGTTGATTTGTTGATGATAGCCATTCTGACAGGAGTGAGATGGTACCTCATTGTCATTTTGATTTGCATCTCTCAGATGATTAGTGACTTTGAGCATGTTTCCATAAGTCTCTTGGCCTTCCTTCCTTATGTCCTTTTTTGAAAAGTATCTACTTAGGTCCATTTCCCATTATTTTGATTGGAGTATCTTCCTTTTGTTAACTTGTATGAGTTCCCTGTAAATGTTGAAGATTAAACCCTTATCGGTGATAACATTGGCAAATATGTTCTCCCATGCAGTGGGCTTTCTTGTTGTTTTGTTGATGGTTTCTTTTGCTGTGCAGAAGTTTTTTATTTTGATGTAATCCCATTTGTTTATTTTCTCTTTAGTTTCCATTGTCCTAGGAGCTGTGTCGGTGAAGAAATTGCTTTAGCATATCTCTGAGATTTTGCTGCCTGTGGATTCCTCTAAGATTTTTATGGTTTCCCGTCTTATGTTTAAGTCATTTATCCATTTTGAGTTTATTTTTGTGTATGGTGTAAGTTGGTGGTCTAGTTTCACTTTTTTTGCATGTATCTGTCCAATTTTCCCAACACCATTTATTGAAGAGACTGTCTTGACTCCCTTATATGTTCTTGCCTCCTTTGTCAATAATTAGTTGAGCATAGTGGTTTGGATTGATTTATGGGTTCTCTATTCTATTCCATTGATTTATATGTCTGTTCTTGTGCCAATACCAGGCATTTTTGAGAACAGTGGCCCTGTAATACAGCTTGATATCTGGTATTGAGATCCCTCCAACTTTGTTCTTCTTTCTCAAGATTGCTGCAGCTATTCAGGGGCTTTTTTTTTTATTTCAGATGAATTTTTGGAGAGTTTGTCCTAGGTCTGTGAAATATACTGTTGGTATTTTAATGGGGAGTGCATTGAGAGAAGAGTCATTGTTGATATGCATTGTTGACAATAAGACATCCCGATCCATATGAACTGTAAGAGTAAACTTAGAGGATGAAAAAATTTTCACTGCCATTTTTGCTAAAGTTTCTAGGCTCCTTCACCAACTCTACTTAGTTCAAATCATAGAAAATGCATGGTCAATATTTCTCCTCTTTGTTATAAGTCCCTTAACATTTGCTATTTAGCTGGACCCACTGGCTCAGATCTCTTTATCAAAACTCAACTATCTTCTTATTGGAAATAGTGAAAAAATAAATTCCTGTGAAATCATGAGGCCTTATCTTCTCTTGTAAATTATGTCTATATCAAATAAGTTAATTCTAAATTACTGGCTCATTTGATGTGAAATTTCAATCATCCCTTCTCTTCTAATCTTAACGGCAAACTGTCCCTAAACCATGTACATACATTGTATATAGACTCCTAATTAAATCAATCTCATTTTAATCATCTATTTGAAACCTACATAATGAGCTACTTTTGACAGAGGTGTAGAACATTAATGCAGCTAGAAATCAGCAGGGTGTCAAAATGTGAACATGAAACCAAATGTACTGGATGATGCTCTCTGTGATACTCTATTACTATTATTTTCACACATTCTGTTAACACAATATATACAAAATAATTTTTCATGATTGTGTGAAATCTGCATAAGGTTTCTGATATTTCCCTGCTAAATATAGGTAAGCTGGTGAAGACTTTGCTTAGGACCATATCATTATGCATATGATATCAAAGCTTGATTTTTATAAATTAACTAGAGGCCCGGTGCACAAAAATTTGTGCACTCGGGGGGGAGAGCGGGTCCCTCAGCCCGTCCTGTGCCCTCTCGCAGTCTGGGACCCCTCGGGAGATAATGACCTGCTGGCTTAGGCCTGCTCCCTGGTGGCAGAGGGCAGGCCCAATCCCTAGGTGCAGCCCCTCGTCAGGCTCAGAGCAGGGCCGATTGGGGAGTTGGGGCGCCGCCCCCTGTCATGCACAGAGCAGGGCGGATTGGGAGGTTGCGATGCC
>NW_005359840.1:2018267-2028408 GCF_000412655.1 Myotis brandtii
AGCTGTCTGGCTGCCGGCCGCCATCTTGGTTGGCAGTTAATTTGCATATCTCCATGATTAGCCAATGGGAAGGGTAGCGGAGGTACGGCTAATTACCATGTTTCTCTTTTATTAGATAGGATTTGTAAAAATATTAAAAAGTCCTCCATGCTCCATGCCTCTCACTTTGTGCTAACAATGTTGGAACTTGCACTTTCTTTGTTAATTCCCAGATTAAACATATAGCATAATAACAACAAAAATAAAGTTATTAATTTCCCAGAAAAAAATCTTCAACACACTTGACATGTAACCAGTAGCTAACATTAAATATGTGTGTAAGAAATTCATTGCCAAATCTAGTACTGTGGATAAGTGTCAAGGTCTACAGCCATGCCAAAAAGTGACTACACAAGGACATTTTCATAGTTATTTTTGTGCTATTGTATATGTAAAGCAACTGTTATATATTGTCCTTGCCTTTTAGAAACTTACACAAAAATGTCTGACATACATGCAACAACATAATGTACTAAGCTTAACTCTCATTATCAAATGCAGAGGAGAACCAAACCTGAATGGGTCGAGAAAAACTTTGTTTCCCAAAGTGTTCACTCTGAAATTGCAGTATATTGTTGGCTACTACTGGGTACTTGTTCATTGACTCTGTGGAAAAACTGTGTGAAAGTTTTAAGGATACTTACTGCTGGCAACTGTTTTCTGTCCCCACATACAGCAGGGCATGTGAAAGGAGGCAGAGCTCAAAGCACTTGTCCTCTAGCACCCCTGACTCAGATGTCCTAAATTTGAACCTCATCTCTGAGGACTGAAAAACTTATTCAAACTTGAATGATTCTCTGAGCTTAATCCGTGGCCAGTCGTGCCTGAGCTTCCTAGCCTCATCTCTCTCTCTGTGTAAGGAAGGAAATGGAACTAATTTTTATTGACTACTTCAAGGCACTTTGACATATTTAGTTTCATTTTATCCTCACAGCTACACTACAAAAAATGGATATTATTTTGGTCATCTTAGAGGTAGAGAGACTGATGTTCAGAGATGTACAGTCGGGAGCCAAGGTCATTCTACTTTATCAGTGGGCACTGTAATTCAAACTCAGATCTCTCTAACTTCAGAATTCCTTCAATTTTTTTGTGACCTAAAGCAAATAATTGATCCACTCTGGTATCTGTGAATTATCTCTAATGTGGGGACAGTTCATTTGACGTAATCACTATATATATCATGAGGATAAAAACAGACAATACATATGAAAATGCTTTATAAATGGTAAAGCACACAAATGTCCTTATCATCATATTATTCACCACCACCACCACCATCATCATCATCAGAGACATGATACACAGGTCTTCTCCAGGTCCAGACAAATTCTCCTTACCTAGATTTCACAACCCCAGTTCATAATGTCCAAATCACTGGGGCTAGATGACAAGAAAGGCAATAGGCTCCATTTTTATGAACTCTTGCATTTCCTCAGACTGTACTAAAAAACCTCTAGCAGATAAGTCTCTGAGAGTTTCTGACAAACTATTTTCTCCCACTGCAATTGGGGTGAAGGAGATTTACTGGCATAAAAGCAAAATAGACTTGTTTGATGTAAAGCATTTCCCAAGGAAATGTCTTCAGAATTAGATTTTATAAGCAGTGCTCTTTGACTTTTATGGAGGCTTTTTTTTTCTCTGCACCTCTGCAGGTATATAGCCCATCCTCTGCATTATTACACATCTTCTCTAATGAAGAGTTAGGTCCAGGTTCATTCTGTTCTCTAGCTTTCTGACCAGATCATAAAAACATGTGCAGAGAGGGCACACCAGCTCCCTGAGGTGAGTGCACATATTGCTACTCATATTGTACTTTCCATTTTAATGCACTTCTGGAATCCTACTGCTTAATTTAGTGTGTCTAGAAAGGCAGCCAGTATAATATACTACCCTCAAGGTATCTACATCTAAAAAATAAAATCACCATAAAACACATATTTAAGCCAATTGCTTCAATTGCTCTTAGTGTATTCAAGGAGCTGGAGGTTCCTGTGCAATTCCCACAACACATAGTATGAAAGAAATATTTCTTTAGTGCACTTCATTTAATTCAACATTGCATGATAAATACATAGACCTTTTGTCTTCCAGTGATCATAGGTATCCATAAAATATTATGGCTAGAGATCTTTAGTTTCATTCACTGAAAAGGAATACATGTTTTTACAGGTACGTCAGTGAATTCCTTAATGCAGAAAAAGCTGTGTTCTTTTGGTTCTTTACAATATCATTTTTTTCTTGTGCACATAGCTATGTGCTTACTTCCTAATAGCAAGTTTTGAGTTCAAATACCAAAATTTCTGTCTTGTTTATTGAACTAAACTTTTGTGTGGCCTACCATTGGTTCAACCACTTCATTATTCTGCTCAATGGATGTCTTCTGGGAGAGCATGATAGTTCAATACAATTCAATATATTCATTGAGAATAAAATATTTGAATACTGGAGTAGACACATGTATTAGTGAAAGAGACATGATACTTGTACCTATAAAGTTTAAACTGCATTAGTGGTAAATGGGACAATGATTTATTTAAAACAAGATAGAGTGCAAATTATTACAAGGGGTAAAGATGTTCTAATTTATCCATACTCCCATAAGGGTTATACAAATCAAATATCCATGAATTTATCTAAATACACCTTTAAACCATTTATTGTGTTTAGCATATGTCACTTTGTAATATATTACATCACTTATTTTGACACATTTTTTATATACACAGTTTCTTTTAAGCTACATGGAGTATCACCAATGTGGCATTTGATTTGATAGATTTCAGGCTGAATAGTGCAAAATTTGTATTCATACATGGGATGTAGTCCATCTCTCTGTTTCTAGCATCTTAATTATTTATTGCTAGAGGCCCGATGCAAGAAAGTCATGCAAGAGTAGGCCTTCCTTCCCCTGGCTGCCTGCACTGGCTTCCCTCTGACACTCAGGACCTGGGCTTCCCTCTGGCCACTGGCAGACACCCAGGACCTGGGCTTCCCTTGTAACCCCGGCTTCGTCTGGAAGGTCATCTGGTCTAATTAGCATATTATGCTTTTATTATTATAGATTATAAATATAAAAGAATTATGTCTACCAATATAAAGATACCATAGTCACAAAGTGCACAATTTAGAAATTACAGCCCCCATGGAAATTTATAGAAGTAATGTTAAATACTGACAAAAATAATATTTTAAGTTAAAAGCTCTTTCACCACAAAAGACCAAAATACATCTGAAGCATTATTTAATTTCTTAGAAAATAGAGGGAAGTGAGAGATATCATCATACATATTTAGAGAAGTATTCTCTTTTTTGGGCACAGACACTGAAAAATGGCTTACAATCTGGGTAAGAAGTAATTTTGCTAATATTCTAAGTGAATAAACTGATGCTATTAAAAATAACATTTCTTGTGATTATAACTTATCACAGGTACATGCTAGAAAATTTGAAAAATATAGGCAAGCATAATAAAAATGGTAATATCACTCTTGTTTCCATGTACTGAAGTATCATCCTATATAATAAAGAGGTAATATGCAAATTGACCATCATGCCCTTGCACAAGATGGCTGCCCCCATGTGGTCACAAGATGGTCATCCCATGTGGTCACAAGATGGCCGCCCCATGTCATCACAAGATGGCCATGCCCATGTCATCACAAGATGGCCACCCCCATTTCATCACAAGATGGCCGCCACAAGATGGTCGGCAGGGGAGGGCAGTTAGGGGTCAATCAGGCTGGCAGGGGAGGGCAGTTGGGGGGTGATCAGGCTGGCAGGCAGAAGCAGTTAGGGGCAATCAGGCAGGCAGGCAGGTGAACAGTTGGGAGCCAGCAGTCCTGGATTGTGAGAGGGATGTCCGACTGCCGGTTTAGGCCCGATCCTACAGGTATCCCAGATTGGAGAGGGGGCAGGCTGGGCTGAAGGACCCCCCCCCCCCCAGTGCACAAATTACGTGCACTGGGCCTCTAGTTATTAATATTTTGGGCTATATTTCCCAAACTGTGTGTATGTTCATGTATGAGAATGCATGTGTGTGTGCATTAAAGAGTGTGCTCATTCTGCACCTAGTTTTGTCTACTTCTTTTTTAGTTAATATAATAAAAATTTTACCATGTAATAAATATTCTTTGAATTTAGTTACTAGTCTTCCACGTGAACAGCAAACATAACTATTTTCTTACCATTTGGCATTAGGTTTTTATTCTTGTACATAAACATGTGTAGATCACTGATTATTTCCTGAGTATGAATTTCCATATGTGATTTATTGGTCAAAGGGTATGAACATCCATTGTATCCTTGTATATACTGCCAAACAGCTCTATAGAAAGGCTTTCCAAGCCTATCCTCCCAGCAGCCCAAAAGCAGTAGGCCCACCTCAGTATTCATTCACTGAGTAAGCTGATTGTTTTCATTCCTGTCAAACTGATAAGCAAAAAATTACTTTCTTATTTATACAAATATATAAAATATGTTGTCAAAATTATTCATTTCAGGGGCTGACAGGATGTTAAATTTTAAATATTGCTAAATGTGTCTTTAATGATGTCATTATCCCTCTTTCTGCCATGTTTTCTTCTACATTCAGAATTCCATCCCCTATTTCCCTAAACATGAATCAAGTCTTGTTATTATACCATAATCTTCTTACTATCTTTAAAAAGGTAAATATTTTTGCACAATATTGAAGAGTGCTAAAATTTCTATCATTAATTGGGGAGGGAATATTTGGTAGGAGGCCTCTCTGATATAGACCCACATTACAACTGTTTAAGCTATTAGAGTATTTCTTTGCTGAAGGCTATAGGCTGCCTTGTGTGTTCCTACATGAAAAGGGAGAGCACTTACCACTTGCCAGGCACAATGTTAGGATCATGATGTTACCTCAAACTTCAGCATGGTCCTTGGAAGTGGGTAATTTTTTCATCATATTACTTCAGCCAGGAAAGTAAGGCACAGTGAGGTGAAATAATCTGCTTAGGTCACACAGTCCTTAGGAATAAATTCTTAACACAGTAGAGAAGACATTAGCTCCTTTACATCTTTATCCTCATCTCTCACGTTCTTTTCCTAACTCTAAATCCAATCACATTTTTTTAGTTTTTTCAATATTCAATGCTCTCTTTTGCCTTGACCATTTTCAGTTGAAATTACCAAAGAGTGAATAGTTCCTGATATCCATTCTCCAAACTCTTCATTCTACAGGTTTCATTTTAGAGGTAATTGCTTGGGGAAACTTCCCTGAGCCTCCTCGATCTAGATTAAATTGTGTATTCTTGGAGTACTTTTGCATGGCTCCTATTATAGCACATATTACAATGGGTCATGGATGCTATATTGAACTGTCTAGCTCTCCTTCAGAACTAAAGCACTCATTTCCCCAGCTGCATCAGAATATTGATAGATGATGGCTCTAACATGGGTAGATAGTCGCTCTTCCAGAATTACCTCCAAAAGAGAAAGAGCTCTTACCTTAAGGCCATACCACCTTCCCTGAAGTAGGCCACTTCCAATAACTGGTAAGTGCAGGTATATAAAGGCCCAGGGACCTTATCTCAAGATGATACAACTTTGAAGGTCATCTCAGCTCCAGAGTACTCAGAGCGACCTTCTGAGGCCTTTGTTAATATTTTATTTCAGTTCCCTGCCCGATCTTACTGCCTTTTCTTCCTCACAGGTATTGATCCTTGAGAACATTTTCTCCTCAAAAAAAAAAAAAAATTCTGGCATGTGTAATAGTCTGCTTTTGAATGACATAATCTGAAACCCTTGATATTTTAATTGCTTGCTTTCTTGGCTGTCTACCTCAGTAAATTATACATTTCAAGGGGGCAAGAGAAATGTTTCTTTTCCTCTACACTATCTCCAGAGTATGTAGGACAATGCCTGACTCAAAAACAAACAAACAAAAAATCCTTCATTGAATGAAGGAATGAGTGACAAAAGAGATAGGATTCAAATGTATACTTGCTGGACTCAAAAATCTAAGTTCCTTCCACTATGGAATATAACCCTGCCCTCTTAGGAAAACCAAATGCAAAATAATACAGAAAAGATATACTTCTCTCAAGATTACTCAGCCTTAGGTTGTGTCAACCAGAAGTCTTCAAGAGAAGAAAAATAAACCTTTTAGAAAACATTGTTTAAGCAAAGCCAGCCTGTGTGTAAGGGAAACATAATTTCCCACCTAATTAAGCCGACCAGTCAAATCATGTACCATAAAAAATCTATTGTACATCAGTCGTTGCTTTAATTAAAACAAAGAACTCAATTCTGCCTCCAGGTATATTAGACTATGCAAATTTCTTTCTTCTTTTAACTTCAATTCTGCTGTACAACTTGAACCTATGGGAATATTTGCCTAATGTGAATCTATAAAACACTAAGCACAGGAAATATCATAATTTCACACCTATAATACATTTCCCTAACAATCCCCAAATAATTCATAACTGGTTGAGACAATAGAGCAGCACACTTTATAATGGATTACCAAAAACCTGCAGCTTAATTTCAGAGGAAACAGCATATAAAACTCTACTTCATTATGAAGCCAAACTAGAGATGACCACAATAAGAGATGCATAAACTCATCACTTTTCAAATGTTGATATTTATAATACAAATTAAATTTAATTGTTATCTCCAGGTAAACTAACATTGAAATTTCACTAAGGTTTTGATATGCATCACTTCTATGTATAACACATATATATACATACATATTAATACTTATGTGTATTTATGTAAATTCCACTTTCTGCACATAAGAACATTCAAAATCATCTTAGAAATCTAAGCCAGCAACCAGTGTAAAATCACCTTTTTTAAGACAACAGTGGACAACATAGTCATTAAGAAGGTTTTTGGCAATGGAATGAAGGACAGGATAAAGCAGTTTTCTTAGCTTCACAATGCAGTCTTTCTTACTTAATTTCATGATTGAATATGAAATAGATACAATGAATAATTCAGAAATGGTAATTATTTAAATGGAAGTTACATTTACTTCATTATAAATATGCCCTGTACATTTAGAAACAAATGGAATTCACATTAATATTAGCCTAATTTCAATAAAAGAGCAAGTCTCAATTTTGGCCTTTAATTCCTATAAATATAGACCAAATAATGCATTGAGGTATAGTTGCATGGGCAAGAAGTTCAGAAGCAAGTAAGGAAGACAGAAAAGGATATACATATTGAATCACTCAATCTCTATTATAAACTTATAATTTATCATTTATAATAAGAAAATATTATAGTAATAGACAGAAACAAGATAACAATAAAAAAGATAATTTGCCTTGACATTCATTTTTAGATTTATCCTTACACCAAAATGACTCATAAAGTAATTTAATTTCACATGTAAATCAGTCATACTTTTATAACTAGTAGAGACTATTTAAACACTTTCTTCTCTTTGGAAAGTGCTGTAAGATGGTATGCATTGGTAAGCATATCACCAAGTTCAAGACAGCTTAAACTTTTGAACTTAATGACAATAAAGAGAAAAAATTCACCAAAAAGCATATGTAAATGACTAATCTAAGAAGAGCTAAGAAGCTACCCACATCATTTCAGACTCAGATAAAAGAGCAAATACAAATGTCAGGGAAAGGAATTAAAGTAACAAATGGTATTGCATGATTTCAACATTTAGTTTCTCTCATTTATTTAAAGTTAATACACTGGAGGTTTCAAAAACAACCAACTGCCTCAAAGTTCATCTTTCTTATAAGAATCTCACTAGAACCACTATTCTGGAGCATAAGTTTTAAAGTACAGGCCAGAAAGGAAAAGACCATAGCCCAGACAGTGTTGCTCAGTGGTTGAGTGTTGACCTATGAACCAGGAGGTCACAGTTTGATTCCAGTCAGGGCACATGTCCAGGTTGTGGGCTCAATTCCTTGTAAGGGAAATGCAGAAGGCAGCCAATCAATGATGCTCATCATCAATATTTCTATCTCTCTCTTTCTTCCTTTCTGAAATCAATATATATATATATATATTTATTTATTTTAAAAAAAGACAAATACCACCAAGTGAATGAAGTTCAATTTTCCTTCCTTCCTCCTAATCTCTAGGAATATAATTGATTTGAGCAGAACTAGAATATTTCAAAAACAAATTAATTAATTAAGGCAAGAATCTCTGGGTAAAGCAATTCAAGAAAAAAAAATGTTGCTTAGGCATGAATTCACTAATCACATTTTCATTTATGTATATTTAATCAAGACATCTGGGTGTTTTTAATGTTCACATTTTACAAGTTCCTCCACTTCAGAAGGAAATGTTAAAGAAACTATAAAAGTCGCCTTCACAGTACCTAACAGAGATTCAAAAACTCCCTGTAGATTCCTTTAGCACATACAAATGTTTATATAAGTATTCACTAATGGTTACTTGACTAGTGTATTTAGTTAAATTCTAATTAAGATTGAAACCTGAGCATCCAGTTTATAGCCTACACCAATGGTCCTCCAACTTTTTAGTCTTAGGATGCTTTTATGCTCTTAAAATTACTGAGGACCTCAAAGTGCTTTTGTTGACATTAGCATATACTTATTAATATATATAGTAGAAAGTAAAACTCAGAATTTTAAAAAAGGGTGTTAATTATTTTTAAATAATAATGAAACTATTACCCAATATATAAAGAACACATTTTATAACAGATATTTATATTGTACAAAAAATAGTGAGAAGTGTGGTAATGTACTATATTTTCAAAACTCTGTCTGGCTTAATATATTTTAGATATAGGCTTGTGCATTTCTGTTGGATTAGTTGCTTGGTGGAAGCACATGTAGAAAACAGGACGTCACCAAGACTTTTGTTTGGAAAAGGCAAGAACATTTTAATAACATTTTCAGATAATCCTATCTAATAAAAGAGTAATATGCAAATTAACCGTCACTCCGCGACAAAGATGGTGGCACCCATAGAAGCCGGGGCAGGATGCTTGTGGCGTCACCCTGGCAATGTGAGCCCAGCAGGCATTGCTGTGGCGACCCGGAGCATGCAAGGGCCCAGCAGCGCCTGCTGGCAGGTCGCTCTGGCGATCCACGAGCAGGCAAGTGCTGCCCACAGGCAGCGCCCAGCAGGGTCTGCTTGCTCGTCGCCATGGTGAGGAGCAGGCAGGCCCCGCAGAGAGCAGAGAACCACGGGGAGCGGGCCTAAGCCATCAGTAGGACATCCCCTGAGGGCTCCTGGATTGGAGAGGGTGCAGGTCGGGCTGAGGGACCTCCCTCCCCCTCCCCATGCACAAATTTCATGCACCAGGCCTCTAGTTATAAATATTTATGTTTGATATTACATCAAAACTCCCAAAGTGGTAGTTTCTTAAAGGATACTTACAATGTGGAAACAGATCACAAGTTACATTATAATCTATTCATCTATTTTGGCAATATAAATGGATATTTTACCCATTCATTATTTTGCACTATCATGCATTGTTCATTTGGAAAATAGTAGCTCAATGAGTTATGCAGAACATCCAAATATTGACAGGTCATTATGTCATGTCAAAGAGTCATGTTCAGGAGCATCATCACCAATCTCATAAGAAAAGTCTTGAGCTATTGAGTGCTGGGGTCCTACCCCAGCAGGTCCAGGGATCCCCAAAGGTGTGGAAGGAGTCAGCAAAGAAGGGATGACACAGAGACAGCGTTCAGTTGATCAGCATAGCCAGGTTCCTCTAGCCAAGTTCTGGTCTGGATCTCCAGCCAAGTTCTGTAGCCGTGTTCTCTCGCTAGGTTCTCCAGCCAGGTTCTGTCTCCAGGTTCTGTCTAGGTTCTCCAGCCAAGTTCTGTAGCCAGGTTCTGTAGCCATGTTCTCTCGCTAGGTTCTCCATCCAGCTTCTCCAGGTTCTCCTGCCATGTTCTGTCTAGGTTCCCCAGCCAGGTTCTGTAGCCAGGTTCTGTCCAGGATCTTTTGCCATGTTCTCTCTCTAGGTTCTGTCTAGGATCTCCAGCCAAGTCCTGTCTCTAGGTTCTTCAGCCAGGTTCTCTCCCTTGGTTCTGTTTCTAGGTTCTGTGTCTAGGTTCTGTCTCTAGGTTCTGTCCAGGATCTTTTGCCATGTTCTCTC
>NW_005359840.1:2028674-2032998 GCF_000412655.1 Myotis brandtii
TCTATTCCAAAGGTTAGGGCGTTTCTTATCTCCATTCCAGGGAGTAAAGATTATGTAGCTTAAGCGTGATTGTTCTTAGTTAAAGTGATTAACTACCCGCCTGGCACTTAGTTAAGGGGTTTTATTCCCTCCCTAACTTCAGGGAAAAATCCCTACCTGGGGAAACAACCTTTCTCGGAGAGGTGACCTTGGTTAAAACACATAGCGCCAAGAAGGGGAGCAAACATATTAAGAACAGTATGCCATATACGCCAGGTCCCTTGAAACATATGCTGTGCAGATGTTTCATCTCTGCAGCGACTGTGTCAAGCAGCAAGGATGGACCGGCTCCCGGCAATTGAGAAGCTTTCAAGCTCACAGTGGTGGATATATTTTACCAAACTCCAACTTTCATTTGAATTCTTGAATTTTATCATTGGCACTGAATAATTTAAGTTGCTTTCCTTAAAACCTCATGCTTATTTTGATCATTTTAAACAAATTGTGAGCCAAACATCCATGTCTGAATAAGCACAGATTTTCTGACAGTTGATTTTTAAGTAAAAATAGTGATCCCCAAGAAAATCACTAGTTAGGCTTATAACTCCAACAATAGCAATTGCATAATTACTTTTCCTCAGTACAACTAATTTCAATATTGGAAAATTGAGATTTTATTCTAACTTCAAATTTTTTCACACAGAGTATTAAAAGATATGTATTCTAGGGTTCAGATTGTATAAAATGAGTAATTTTTACTGCTTAATCATGTAAATTTGTAATTGAAACTATTTGTTGTTTTGGGGTTTTTCCCCCCTTGTGAGTACATATACACTTTGAAGCCACCAACTATGGTGCCAGCATTTATGCTCAACATGGCTTTTGCCCTATTGGTACAAATGTCAACCCATTAAAAATAAAATAGTGTTTTAATACTATTATGAAAATAATTTTGACCTTACAGACCCCTGAAAGAATTTCAGTGATATCTAGGGCTCCACAGACCACACTTTGGGAAGTGATGACCCACATAAAGATCATTCAGGCTGTTGGCAGAATTCAGTTGCTGTTGTTGTAGAACTTCTATCCCTGTTTACTTGCTCGTGGACTGCTGCAGGCCAATCTTTGCTCCTAGAAGCTGCTCACATGCATTCTCATGTCTTTGATGTGGATCTCTCTAGCAACAGGGAGTCAAGTCCCTCTTACTCTTGGAATCTTTCTGCCATATCTATTGGACTCTAACCAGATAAATTTCTATTCTTTTAATAGCTATCTCACTATATTGGACCCACCTGGATAATCCAAGATAATTTCCCTATTATGAGGTCTAAAATCTTAAAGAATATTCACAAAATCCCTTTTGTGATAGAACATAGCACATTAAAAAGTTTCAGAGTTTAAAGCAGAGACATGTTTGGGAGATCATTCTGCCTACCACAGTCTTCCCTCTTGCCCAAAAGGTTAACATCTTTCCCAAACTCAAAATACAGTCACCATAACTTAAGGTCCTCAAATTCCTGATCTCATTACAGTATTACTAAGTAAAAGTCTACAATCTCTTCTAAATCTAATCAGCTCAAAAGATACCACCAATGCTATCATTTAAATAATCTATATTACCTCTTTATTTATTCTGGGACACAATTACTCTCCATCTTTGAATCTCTGAGACAAAAGAAACAAGTAATCTGCTCTTAAAATACAAAGGTGGGACACACATAGGATAACAATGATATATATTTTTCTGATTAAAGGCTTAATGGGGAAAACAGAAGGCAAAATAGGAGTTACTGGTCTAAAACATTTTGAAATTCATCTCTGCATACCCTTTTAGATTTCAAGGACTTGAAATGAGTCTCTATATGCATAGATCCTCTGATAGTAAGCCTTCCTGTATCATGAAAGGAAGCATGTGTTTACAAATGAGTCCTCTCATCAGCTGATTTCCTTCCAGTAGAATTTTAGAAATCCAACAGCCTTTTCTCATTTTCCAGTTCCTCTGTATCTTTCAGTCCAAGCTGGCATTGTTTTTGTAATATAAAATTCTCTAGAATTAGGTAGGTCTCCCACGTATGTCACAGAAATTCACTCCATTAAACCAAAGACTTTCATAGATCTTTTTAAAATAATCCCTTTTTAGGAACCCTAGTACAAAGCTGGTGGGAATGAAAACTGGTGCAGCCACCATGGAAAACAGTATGAAGTTCCTTCAAAAAAGTAAAAATGGAACTCCCATTTGACCCAGTGATCCCACTTCTAGGAATACATCCTAAGACACCAGAAACACCAATCAGAAAGGATATATGCACCCCTATGTTCATAGAAGCACAATTTTCAATAGCTAAGATGTGGAAACAGCCTAAGTGCCCATCAGCAGGTGAGTGGGCAAAAAACTGTGGTATATTTACACAATGGAATACTATGCAGCTGTAAAAAGAAAGAACTCTTACCATTTGCAATAGCGTGATGGACCTGGAGAGTATTATGCTATGCAAAATAAGCCAGTCAGAGAAAGACAAGTATCACATGATCTCACTTATATGTGGAATCTAATGAATAAAATAAACTGTTGAACAAAATAGATCCAGAGACATAGAAGCCTGGAATAGACTGACTTAATTCAGAGGGAAGTTGGGGGTAAGGGGGTGGGGAGTGATTAACCATGGAACTTATATGCATACTAGAGGCCCAGTGCATGATATTTGTGCACTGGTAGTGTCCCTAGCAGCTGCTGGCTGCTGGCTGGGGCCTCCCTCACTTCCCCCAGCTGGCCCCGTCTCCTGGTTGAACTCCCAGACGAACTCCAAGTCAAGGGGACAATTTTCATACTATGCTTTTATTATATAGGATGTGGACACAGAAAATAGAGTGGTGAAGCCCTGGGATCGGTGGGTGCAGGGTGGAGGGAGTCAATGGGGAAAAAAAAACACAACAAAGGGGACATCTGTAATACTTTTAACAATAAAAGAAAAAATAAATAAAATAAAATAGTTCCTTTTCCATATTTGACTTCCATTGAGCTGGCTTGAGTGACAACACCTATCAGCTTCCTATAGCCCTCTGGTTTGATTGAGATCTGTGAGGCATACCATCAATCTCTTCAAAGAGCCTTTTGTATGACTAAATACTCTGATGTTTTTCTATTTCTGAGACTTCATCAGAGGTTTGGAGAGTCATTTCCATCCTTTTCTCTACAGCACACTTTCCTGACAGTGAATTCATGAATTTTTGCATCTTTTGCCATATGCCTAGAATTTTCCAAATTGTCAAGTCCTAGTTCCTTTTTATTTAACAACTAGAAGCCTGGTGCACAAAATTCGTGCATGGGTGGGGGGGGGTCCCTCAGCCTGGCCAGCACCCTCTCCAATCCGGGACCCCTCGGGGGATATCTGACTGCTGGTTTAGGCCCAATCCCTCTTGCAATCTGGGACTGCTGGCTCCTAACAGCTCACCTGCCTGCCTGCTTGATCACTCCTAACCCCTCTGCCTGCCTGCCTGATCACCCTAACCCAGTGGTCGGCAAACTGTGACTCGCAAGCCACATGCAGCTCTTTGGCCCCTTGAGTGTGGCCACGAAGTTTCAATTGCACTGTACGTGTGCACTCACACGTGATATTTTGTGGAAGAGCCACACTCAAGGGGCCACAGTTTGCCGACGACTGCCCTAACCACTCTGCTTGCCTCATGCCCCTAAATGCTCCCCTGCCTGATCACCCCTAACCCCTCTGCCTGATTGCCTGATCACTCCTAACCACCTCTGCCTGCCTGCCGGATCGCCCCTAACTGCCCTCCCCTGCTGGCCTGATTGCCCCAAACTACCTCTTCCTTGGCCCCTGCCACCAAGGCTTTGTCCGGAAGGAAGACTGAATGACCAGAAGATGTCCAGTCGACCCAGTCTAATTAGCATATTACCCTTTTATTAGTATAGACTACAGGCCCTGTGCACATATTCATGCACCAGTGGGGTTCCTTGACCTGGCCTGTGGGGATTGGGCCAAAACCGGCTCTCCAACATCCCCCAAGGGGTCCCAGATTGTGAGAGGGCTCAGGCCAGGCCAAGGGACCCCACCAGTGCACAAATCCTTGCACTGGGCCTGTAGTATGCATATCAGATCTTTGGTTAATCTCTTCCCACCCTCCCCCTTTCCCCCTTCCTCTGAGATTCATCAGTCTGTCTCATGTTTCCATGCTTGTGTATTGAGTGTCTGCCCCCTGGTGGTCAGTGCACATCATAGCTACTGGTCGAAAGGTCGAACAGTCAAACGGTCAGTTAGGCTTTTATATATATACTAGAGGCCCGGTGCACAAAAATTTGTGCACTCGGGGGGCGGGGGGAGGGAGGTCC
>NW_005359840.1:2034372-2039131 GCF_000412655.1 Myotis brandtii
GAGTGACTAAAGCTTCCAACCGCTCCTTGTTTTCTTTTCTTTTTTTTTTTTTATTCTGGGGCAGCTTTAGCTCTGAGGCCTCGCTGCTGAAAACATCGATACAATGTTGCGGTCCGAGCCCGGCTGAATGGAAGCCCTTTTCTGGGGTTTTGTTTAGCTTCTTATTTGCAACATAGTATATAGTTGCTTAGAGTTGCAGATGAGAGGCCGGCAAGTGTGGCGGGGAACGTTGGAGTCTGCAGCAAGCAAGCCTCGTGCTCGCTTCAGTGCCTGGCTGCCGGCCGCCATCTTGGCTGACAGTTAATTTGCATATACTCACTGATTAGCCAATGAAAAGGGTAGCGGTCGTACGCTAATTACCATGTTTCTCTTTTATTAGTGTAGATAGATTCTTGTCTCAATTTTTCTTTCTCCACTTTCATTTTATTGTAAGCATCAAGAGTAAACCAGGCCACACTTTTCACACTTTGTTTGGAAATGTTAGCTCAATGATCAAACCCATCAGTTACAAATTCTATTTTCCACACAACCGCAGCAAACAATTTCACTGTTATTTGCCAGTGCATAATGAGAACGCACTTCCTAAAGTTTCTCATTACATTCCTCTCACTTTCTTCTGAGCCATCACTGGTAGTGTCCTCCAAGTCCATACTTCTATTAAGGGTATATTCAAGGCAATTAAAGGTTTTTATATCATGCTCCCCCAAATTCTTTAAATTTCTGCTCACTATCCAATTCCAAAGTCATTCCACATGTTTGGGTATTTGTTAGAATAGTGTCACACTTCCAATAACAAAATTTGCAATTCTCAGGATTGAACAAGAGAACCAGGACAAGGAAGATGTCTATACCTGTCTATATTTGTATTTATATCTATATCAATCAAGAAATTTAGTACAAGGTAATGGCTTAAGGATTGTGTGGCCTGAGCTGTGCCCATGAGTTCTAGCTAACTATAGTCCATAGAGCAAGCTATGAGGAAAGGAAGATCATGGCAAGCTAGAACTCATGGGCATAGCACAGTCCAAAGCTGCTTTGCCATAGCCAAAATTTGATTTCTTTGGTGCAGTGGGAGGGAATCCTCAGTATTGTTGTTAAGAGCCTTCAAATGATTGATTCAGGCTACCCATCATATGCAGGGTAATCTTCCTTAGTTAAAATCAGCTGATTAGGACTTTAATTATATCTGTAAAATACCTTCAGAGACATTTTCTACATTAATTTGATTGAATAACTGGCAAATGTAGACTAACCAACTTGAAACATTTTTTAAAAACATCAGAAAAAGTATTCAAAATAATTGTGTTAAGATCATTCTGAACTAACCCTAAATTTTAATAGAAAATTAATCTGTCTAGCCAATGGCATAGTAAGGACTTTCAATGAATGAGAATAAGATTTGTAGCACATTCATATATATATATAATTGTTAATCAGATGGAAAGCACACATAGATCGACTCTCCATTTGACTTTTTGTAGGGGTTATATTGTAGAATTAAATGCAAATAGACTGCATGCTTGAAGTCAAAATGTTTCCTGAGGTGAATGGAAATATTAGAGTATAATTTTTACATAACTTGTGTTAAGCAATTTCCCCAAAGTTATATATTTTTGAAATTGCAACAAAAACCAAGGAAATAAAATTGATATGTAGGTTAAACATGTACATGTAACTTTTCAAGAATGAATTTAATGGACAAAATAAAGGCAAGATTGGATATTCATTATATATAGGATATGTTTCATTATAATGAAATCAGGGAAAATTGTGTTCTTCATTGAGTAAAGCGTTTTGTAAGATAAAAATATAATCATCATCATAGCTCTGACTGGTGTGGCTCAGTTGGCTGAGAGTCATCTTGTGCACTGAAAGGTTGCTGGTTCAATTCCCAGTCAGGGCCCATGCCTGGGTTGCAGGCTCAATCCCCAGTAGGGGGCATGCAGGAAGCAGCCAATAGACGTTCCACTCTCACATCAATGTTTCTCTCTCTCCCTCTCCCTTCCTCTAGCTCTAAAAATCAATAAAAAATCTTTTGAAAAATATAAAGAATCATCAAAAATGTCTTAAGAGTGACATCAGGGAAAATATTGAAACACTTGACAAAAACTGTCAGAATCAATGTTATCAGAACTCTGGATAGTCAAAGGTTTATAGCCACTAAATTAATGCTAAATCAGGAGGAAGTCCAGTGACACATGGTAGGACATCTTTATGGGGTTTAACTTAATCTTATTAAAAGTCATCTCCATTATAGCAATGGTCTTGGTGACAGTAGCCCACATGCCTATTGTGGGTACCTGATTCCAGGGGAAGCATAGCAGATTTTGCTCCCAAGGAATTGTGCTTATCTGTTATGAACTGTATAAGGGCTTCTTAAACTACTGACACTAGGGGCATGATTTTGTTTTGTTGAACCCAGAATTAGAATACAGAGAAGAAACAGCTGTGTGGGGGACATTTCCCTAAAATATCACATAGAAAATTTGAAAAGCCACTGTTGCTTGGAGAAAAAGTAGTTGAGACAAAAATAAGGTCACAGTGTTTCAGTGAATTGATGTGGAGTGAAATACTTTACAGAATAAGAGCTCTGAAAAGCTCTCACACATTCCACAAAATCGAGCAATAATTATACATGGCCAGGGAGGGACACATTCCCAGAAATGACCTGACAAATCCATAGGCTTTCCCATCTGGTAAATATTTAGGCTCCATGAAGGAAATGAAGGCTAAGGCAGAGTTGTAAACAGTCTGGCTAAGAATCAAAGGAGTGCCAAAACACAGAGCCAATTTGCAAACATGTGGAGAGTACATGTTTTCTTTTCTTCTTAATTTTTTGTGCTCCAGATGCTTAAGGAAATCTCTGTCAAACCACTGCCATCTCACTAAATACCTGAATCCCTCCAGTTCCCCGTTCCCCACCTTCCCCACACAGCAGCCAGTGTAGGCTTCTGCAGCTGTGAGTACAAGACAACAGCTGCCTGAGTACTTTCTTGTTCTATCTTTCCGCCCCCAACCAGAATTTAAAACAACGGTTTTAAAGATGCTCAGAGATATTTTTTTTAAAGCATAGATAAACAATATAACAATGCCAGGAAGGTAAATAGTACAAGAATAAAATGAGCTAAACAAGGAGATAGAAAACATAAAAACAAACAAACAGATCATTGGAGCTAAAGAATACAATAACTGAACTGAATAATTCAATAGAGAGCTTCAACAGCAGACTTGAAAAAAAATACCACAAAAAACCACTGAGATATAGACAGATAAATAGAATTTATCCAATCAGAGGAGTTAAAAGAAAAAATTATAAAAAAGAATGAAAGAAACCTATAGGACTTATGGGAAACCATGAAAAGAAGCAATGCACACATAATTAGAGGTCCAGAATGAGAAGAGAGGGAAAAAGGGGTAGAAAGCTTACTTTAAGAAATAATACCTGACTATTGTCTGTGTCCATAGGCTATGCATATACACATATAAGTTATCTGGTTCATCTCCCCTCCTCCCCCACATAGTATGGCCAAAGGCTTGAGAGGGTGGATGCGGAGTGGAGGGGGTCAATGGGCACCATACAACAAAAAAGGGGGGACATCTATAATACTTTCAACAATAAAGATAAATTTAAAAAAAGAATGCCTGAGAACTTTCCAAACCTGGGGACAGATTTGCATATCAAAGTTTATGAATCCAATAGGTCACCACAAAACTTCAATCCAAACATACTCTCCAAGACAAATAATAAACTGTCTAAAGTCAAAGACAGAATTTTAAAAATATCAAGAAAAAAAATTCTGTGGTTACCTGACAATTCTTAGTCATTCTCAGTCACTATAGAAACGAACTTTCAAGTCATTGTTTCTCAAATATTTACTAACAATGAAGGAGCGGGAATAGAAGTCTAAATACAATGTGTGTGAGGGTGGAAGAGACATTAAATCTAAATATCTAGAACTTTTCTTCCTTTCATAATCACATTTTTTTCTTAAAAAGTATCTATGAAATGTGTATTTCACTATGTAATAAATGTTTGTTTTAATGAAAAATGTTTTAAGTTATGTGCAGATTAAACTACTTATTTTTCTTTTGATGTTTGAATAGCACTAGTATTCTATGAAAGCATAGATATTAATATCATAGTATTGAAACACAATGCCTTATTGCTTTTTAAAATATTTTATATATTATTTCATATTCATTCACAAGCACCAAAGTCTTTTAAGGAGAAAGGCTTATCCCAATTTATAAAAACTGACCTAGAAAGGTCAGTTCAGTAGAATACAAATTAACTTCTACTGAAACAATGCATCTCCTTGCATGTAGTTTTTGCCATTTATATTGTGGAGTTTTGTACCGGGTGAAGAAAAAGTAGGTTTACAGTTGTGAGTACACAAAACAGAGTTAATTCTTGTATTACTAGAGGCCTGGTGCATGAATTCGTGCACGGGTGGGGTCCAGCTGGCCCACCCTGATGGAGGCCCATTGGGCCAGGTCAGTGGGGGGAGGGACTGCAGGAGGTTGGCTGGCAGGCCCTGCTCCCGATCTGGGTGGGGAGGGCCGATAAGGGGCAGATCCGGCCGGGGGGAGGGGCCATGGGCAGTTGTTTTGCTGGCCCCACCCCCAATTGGGGTGGGGGGCCAATCGGGGCCTGGATCAGGCCTGTTGTCTGCCACAATGTGCGTCATAGCCACCAGTCATTCCTGTTGTTCTGCCGGCCGTTCTGGCCGTTCCTGTCACTGGATATATATATCCAGTG
>NW_005359840.1:2039481-2065441 GCF_000412655.1 Myotis brandtii
TTCACTATTCTTGCATTTTTGTGTTAAGAAAAACAACAAAAATCTCTGATCATTCACATTATTTGACATTTGTTTGAAGGGTGATTGTTTGTAAACAAATACTCCAGAAAATAGTTTCTTACTATCTTTCTGAGGCTTTTATAAATAATGGTTATAAAAAATGCTAGAAACTCATAATCAAGGAAACAAATGGGTAGGGAAGAATGAAGAAACTTCCAACACTAGGGTATAGATAAAAAAGGTTTATTCTCTGAAAAACCTCACTAAGATATTGACTTTTTTGTGTGTTTGAACAGAGATGTAGAGTCACGGAAAGAATGTACAATATAGTCTCACTATTCATCCAAGATAAACCAAAGTCATTCCTAAATTGGCACTAATAGCTCAAACCTAGGTGACCAACTTGCTTGGGCCAAAATATCAAATTAGTGGAATATTAGGAAAGTTACTTGAGGAAGATTTGAACACTAAACTTTTCTGAAGTCCCAGAGCAAAGTGTCAGACTCACAGTAGAA
Source organism: Myotis brandtii (assembly GCF_000412655.1). Lineage (NCBI taxonomy): Eukaryota > Metazoa > Chordata > Mammalia > Chiroptera > Vespertilionidae > Myotis > Myotis brandtii. Next base: position 2,039,997 of record NW_005359840.1, read on the forward strand.
TTAATTATTAGAGACAAATGAAGGTAAATAAGACAGACATCAATGTCATCCCATTTACGGAATAGCTAAATTAGGATCTCTGTAAACACATTCCTCAGAGAAACAACCATAACTTGTTAAAATTGAAAGAAAAAATAAATACGTGCAAATATGCATAAGTGTATACAGCAAATGAAGAAATATTTTTACCTGCTAAATCTTGGTTGGAGCAGCAAGAGTCTGGGGCTTGAAACACAACCCACTCTTTCCCATTTTTCTAGTTCAGGATGACAAAGCTCCACCCTGGGCAGGTGTGGCCAAGAAGAAAAAGCTCCCAGTATCTCCACTCTCAAAAGTCAGGAGGGGATAGCCGCCAGCACTTGTTATCTCTCGGAGATATGTTATAGAGGCTAAATTTCAGAGGAGTGTACCTGAGAGATAAGTGGCTTCTTCCTCCCAGAAGCCTGAATTCATAGGGTGAAGGCACTAACTCAGCTACTACAGGCTAAGAATATTGGCACCCTGATTGCCCTCAGCAAGCTAACTTGCAATATGGAGGTTGCACACCAGTAAAGACAGCTGAGAGGACCAGAGGTTGGCATTTCCACCCATTATCGTGCTCATAAAGGAAGAATGTCATTTAAAGAAAATGTACTATTGTCTATAGACCCAGCTCTGGAGCAGTGACTCAGTAATTTTGCCCAGCAGAAGAGATAAGCCATATGAACTGAAACCTCTGAAGCTCTCCCCACAGAAAATGACTTTATTGGAACAGAGTGTGAGGCAGGCAAGCCTGAGGGCTCTCTAAAAAACAATGAAGTTTTTGTGGTAAGGAACTAAAAGGATACTAGTAGTTCTATGAGAGCAATATGGTAAATGTATCTTAACCTATTTTGACAGAAATAATCAAAGAAAGAGACAGCTAAGGGCCCTCCTGGAGTCAGAAGAAATCTCCAAGACTGACTTCAAAATATACCTCTGTAAAGGGCCTAGAATTTAATTGGATCAGACTGTGTAGCAATTTAAAATCCCAGGCATTGTCAAAAACAATCCAGCAATCAATGGCAATTGTCAACAACTAGATTTGATAGCAACAGAAGCAGGCAACTTAGCAGAGATAGCATGAAAAGGCAAAGTAAATTATAAAGGCTTGTTAAATTCACTGTTATCAGAGGGTAAATGTGTGCTTGCCCAAGGCTGCATCCCCTCAGGAGCAATTTAAAGGATTCACACTGTAGGGGAAATAGACTTAAAGTCCATGCAGGACACTTAACAAATAAATAAGCAAACAGCAAAAATGATAAGCTCCTTTAGGGGAGAGGGGTAGGGAGCACCACTACTCAAATGTTCTATAATACATTATCCAAATGTCCAGTTTAAAATGCCAAACTATGAGACATGCAAATAAATGAGAAGGAATGAACCATATACAGGGAAAAAGAGCAGGCAACATATAATATCTATGAGTGTATTTAGATGTCAAATTTAGCAGACAGAGATTTAATATATGTTCATAGAACCAAAGGAAAACATGCATAAATAAGAGTCATTGTCTCATTGAAAAGAGGATATTAATAAAGAGATGCAAATTATTTTTTTAAAGACTAAATGAAAATTCTGCAGTTGAGTAATACAATAAATAAAACAAAAATTCACCAGAGGGGCACAAAGTTATTTCAAATGATATAAGAAAGAATCATAGAACTTGAAGATAGGTCAATAGAGAATATAAACTTAAAATACAGAGGGGGAAAAAGTAGAAAAACAAGGACAACCTCATAGGAAGGTGGGATAACATAAAGTGCATCACCATGCACATAATGTGAGTTCCAGCAGTAGAGAAGAGAAAGGAGCCAGAAAATATTTAAAGAAACAATGTCAGAGAACCAAGATGGCAGCATAGGCAAATGCCTGTACTCGCTGCCTCCCACAACTACATCAAAATTACAACTAAAATACAGAATAACCATCATCCAGAACAGCCAGAAATCTGACTGAATGTAAGTCCTACAACTAGAGAAGTAAAGAAGAAAGCACACTAGACTGGTAGTAGGTGCAGAGGCACAGAGTGGGCTGGCTCAGCACCCACGTGTGCCGCTGTTTTAATTGGGAGGGAGATTGCCTCTGTGGAGGCCACCTGTGAGGAGCAAGTGGTCTCAGCCCCACAACAGATGCCCAACCCAGGGTCCCAGAGCTGGAAAAAGAAGTCTCTACAGGCAGTAAGAACTATGAGCTCTGAAAACCAGTGGGGATTGGGGCTCAAGGACACACAGGCTGCTGGATACCCAACTGCTCCTCTTAAAAGGCCAGCACCATGAACTGAACTTACAAGCTCCCACTCCCTCTGAGCTCCAGTGTTGGGTGTGGCTCTGGGGGACCCAGACACATACAAGGCAAAACTGAACTGTCTGGCATCGGGGAAGGAACTCAGGGGCAGCTTTCTCCCAGACCGAGGCACTCACAGGGATCATTGTTCCTGTGCTGGGACCTTCCCTGTTGCAGGACTGACTGGTAGCCATTTCTGTTTGCTCTAATCTGGTGATTCCCTGAGACTCTGCCCTATCCAATTTACAACCCCACCCAAGCTGCTTTCAGTGGCTTTTACATATGAATGTCCTGTCCTTGCTCAGGCTAAAACCTGTCAAACAAGCTGCAGCTGGGTCAGGGAGCCCCAAAGCTATCAATAGAAGTCCTAAGACCTAACACCAGAACCAGCCTGCCTTGCTTCACAGCTGGGCGTGGTCTGGGCACTTCCAAACCCAATACAAAGAGGAGGAATCTGCAGATCTGTGTAGCTCCTGCTGGGTGGCCCCAGACAGTGGCTGACTTTGCATCTCCCTGGAGATCCAAGAGCCAGTGTACCCAGTAGTCAGTGTGAGACCATACCAGATTACAACTCTTCAGTCAGTGTGCCATACCAGATTACAACTCTTCACATCCATAAGTGACACACTCAAAGGGCAGGCTCAGTGAGCACCAAAGCCCCACTGAAGAAAGTCCTGCCCCATAAGGGTGTCTCCTGCACAGCAGCTCTCCCACTGTAGTAGTAGCTGGTCCTCACAGCCAATTGGCTTGGAAGTGAATTCCTCCCAGTGACACCACCAGCAATCAAGGTTCAACTACAACAAGACTGTGCACACAGTCCACAGAGGGGTGCACCTAGGGTGTCCACCTCAGGTGATTGAGGAGGCTGAGCCACTGGGCCCTATAGGATACTTACTACACAAGGCCAGTCTACCAACTCAAGGAGACTTAGCAGCTCTACCCAATACATAAAAAGAAACACAGGGAAGCAGCCAAAATGCAGAGACAAAGAAACATGTCACAAATGGAAGAAATGGAAGAAAGCAAACTACTGGATATAGAGTTCAAAACCATGGTTATAGGGTTACTCAAGAATCTTCTAGAAACCTCCAAGGGACTAAACCTACCTGGTGAAAGAAATAGACTTACAAGTCCAGGAAGCACAGAGAACCACAAACAAGAGAAACCCAAAGAGGCCCACACCAAGACACATCATAATTAAAATGCCAAGGGCTAAAGACAGAGTGAATCTTAAAAGCAGCAAGAGAAAAGCAGATAGTTACCTACAAGGGAGTGCCCATACAACTGGCAGCTGATTTCTCAACAGAAAATCTGCAGGCCAAAGAAGGCAAAAAACATTCAAAGTAATGAATAGCAAGGACCTACAACCAATATTACTCTACCCAGCAAAGCTATTGTTTGAATTGACGGTCAGATAAAGAGCATTACAGACAAGAAAAAGCTAAAGGAGTTCATCACCACCAAACCAGTATTATATGAAATGCTGAAGGGTATTCTTGAAGAAGAAGAAGAAGAAGAAGAAGAAAGAAAAAAATATGAACAACAAAATGGCAACAAATACATATCTATCAAAAATTAAATCTAAAAATCAAACAAATAAGAAATCGAATGAGGTATTTGCTGGATCATGGGTGGTGGAAGTGCAGCAGGGCTAGGCTCTGACAACCTCGCTGGTACTTTCTGCAGCTGAGCAGCTTCTGGGGACTCCAGGCTCACGCATCTCTGCGGGACAGAAGGGCTGGGGCCGGGACAGATAGTTTTCCCCTTTGTGGAAAGCCAGAGGAGGAGCCGGGGCTTCTGTTTAGTTTTGGTTAAAAAAATAATTTAGCCTACATGTACTGCTTTAACCACTGGAAGCATGACAGATGACAAAGATGTGCTTCGAGATGTGTGATTTGGTCGAATTCCAACTTGCTTCACCCTGTATCAGGATGAGATAGCTAAATGGGAGGCAGAACCATATTATTTACGTTTGCCAAGAGAAAGTTATTTGACGTTGGTAACTGACAAAGTGAAAAGGCACTTTCAGAAGGTTATGAGACAAGAAGACATTAGTTAGATAAGGTTTGAACACAAAGGCACCCCACTGAAATGGTATTATCCAATTGGTTTGCTATTTGATCTTCTTGCATCAAGTTCAGCTCTTCCTTGGAACATCACAGTACATTTCAAGGGTTTCCCAGAAAAGGACCTTCTGCACTGTCCATCTAAGGAAGCAATTGAAGCTCATTTTATGTCTTGTGTGAAAGAAGCTGATGCATTAAAACACAAAAGCCAAGTGATCAATGAAATGCAGAAAAGAGATCACAAGCAGCTCTGGATGGGATTACATAATGACAGATTTGACCAGTTTGGGGCCATCAATCAGGAACTCATGGAATATCCTGCAGAAGAAAGTGGATTTTATTACATCCCTTTTAGAATATATCAGACAACGACTGAACGACTTTTCATTCAGAAGCTTTTTCATCCTGTGGCTACAGATGGACAATTGCATACTTTAGGAGATCTCCTCAAATAAGTCTGTCCTGCGATTGCTCCTGAAGATGGGGAAAGAATCAAGTGATGATTAATGGAATTGAGCCAATGTTGGAAACATCTCTACAGTGGCTGAGTGAACATCTGAGCTACCCAGATACGTTTCTCCATATTAGTATCATCCCACAACCCACAGATTGAAGGATCAACTATGACAGGATTTACCAGAGCATATTACCTTTCTGCTTCAGTCAGGTTAGGTGGAGGCAAGCAGACCAGAAACCCTGCTGCAAGCCAAACAGGAAAAAGATTCCATGTCTGATAAGGGCACTGGGAATGCTCTTGCTTTGCTTCACCACTGCTTTCCTCCACTGCCCTCATTAAACCTCAGCTGCGACAAGAAAGACTTTACAGGATCCCTGCAAGTCTTCTGTTCTCTTATAAAATATAATGAAGCTGAAGAAAGAACATGGAAATATGTGCTACTCAATTTGTATTTCTGATTAACAAATAAGCAGGAGTATTTCCTGAGGTGACCATGGTTGAACTTTAGCTCAAGGGAGTGGAAACATTGGTTTTGGAAACATCTCTACAGTGGCTGAGTGAACATCTGAGCTACCCAGATACGTTTCTCCATATTAGTATCATCCCACAACCCACAGATTGAAGGATCAACTATGACAGGATTTACCAGAGCATATTACCTTTCTGCTTCAGTCAGGTTAGGTGGAGGCAAGCAGACCAGAAACCCTGCTGCAAGCCAAACAGGAAAAAGATTCCATGTCTGATAAGGGCACTGGGAATGCTCTTGCTTTGCTTCACCACTGCTTTCCTCCACTGCCCTCATTAAACCTCAGCTGCGACAAGAAAGACTTTACAGGATCCCTGCAAGTCTTCTGTTCTCTTATAAAATATAATGAAGCTGAAGAAAGAACATGGAAATATGTGCTACTCAATTTGTATTTCTGATTAACAAATAAGCAGGAGTATTTCCTGAGGTGACCATGGTTGAACTTTAGCTCAAGGGAGTGGAAACATTGGTTTAATTTTCCAGAGAATTAGACTTAAGAAAGTAAAAGAGAAATTCTGTTATCAATAACTTGCAGCAGTTTTTGTGAAAGATCAAATTACAGTAAACTCATCTTTCCTTAATGAAAATTTCCTGTTTACAGTCTGTCTATTGGTATGCAAACAATTGTGTAACTTTGATAATGAGCAGTGAGAGATTTTTAAATAAAGCTTTGAAATATGTTTTGTCATTTAATAACATAAAAAAGGAAGAAATCTAATGAACAGAATAAACTGGTGAATAAAATAGAATCAGAGGCATGGAAATGGAACAGACTGACCATTCTCAGAGGGAAGAGGGGGTGGGGGGCAGGAAGAGATTAAACAAAGATCTTATATGCATGTATAAAGTACCTCTGCAGGCCTGGGGCGGTGTGGGAACTGGGTGGAGGGGAGCTATGGGGGAAAAAAGAGGAACATCAGTAATAATCTCAACAATAAAGATTAAAAAAGAAAAAGAAACAATGGCTATCAAAGTATAGATTCAAAGAATCCCCATTAAAATACCAACAGCATATTTCACAAACCTAGAACAAACTCTCCAAAAATTTATATGGAATAAAAAATGACCCCAAATAGCCACAGCAATCCTGAGAAAGAAGAACAAAGTAGGATGGTTCTCAATACCAGATATCAAGCTATATTACAAAGGCACTGTTCTCAAACATGCCTGGTACTGGCACAAGAACAGACATATAGAATAGAGAACGCAGAAATCAACCCAAACTACTATGCTCAATTAATATTTGACAAAGGAGGCAAGAACATACAATGGAGTCAAGACAATCTCTTCAATAAATGGTGTTGGGAAAATTGGACAGATACATGCAAAAAAATGAAACTAGACCACCAACTTACACCATACACAAAAATAAACTCAAAATGGATAAATGACTTAAACATAAGACGGGAAACCATAAAAATCTTAGAGGAATCCACAGGCAGCAAAATCTCAGACATATGCTGAAGCATTTTCTTCACTGATACAGCTCCTAGGGCAATGGAAACTAAAGAGAAAATAAACAAATGGGACTACATCACAATAAAAAGCTTTTGTACAGCAAAAGAAACCATCAACAGAACAACAAGAGATCCCACTGCATGGGAGAACATATTTGCCAATGTTACATCCAATAAGGGTTTAATCTCCAAAATGTATAGGGAACTCATACAACTTAACAAAAGGAAGATTAACAATTGAATCAAAAAAATGGGCAAATGACCTAAAAATAGACACTGTTCCAAAGTGGACATACAGAAGGCCAAAAGACATATGAAAACATGCTCAAAGTCACTAGTCAACTGAGAGATGAAAATCAAAACGACAATGAGGTACCATCTCACACCTGTCAGAATGGCTATCATCAACAAACCAACAAATGACAAGTGCTGGCGAGTATGTGGAGAAAAAGGAATCCTCATGCACTGCTGGTGAGAATGCAGACTGGTACAACCACCATGGAAAACAGTATGGAGTTTCCTCAAAATATTAAAAATGGAACTCCCATTTGACCCAGTAATACCACTTCCAGGAATATATCCCAAGACAACAGAAACACCAATCAGAAAAGATATATGCACCCCTAGGTTCACAGCAGCACAATTTACAAATAGCTAAGATTTGGAAACAGCCTAAATGCCCATCAGCAGATGAGTGGATTAGAAAACTGTGGTACATCTACACAATGGAATACTATGCTGCTGTAAAAAAGAAAGAACTCTTACCATTTACAACAGCATGGATAGACTGGGAGAGCATTATGCTATGCAAAATAAGCCAGTCAGAGAAAGACAAATATCACATGATCTCACTCATTTGTGGAATATAATGAACAATATAAACTGATGAACAAAAATAGATCCCAGAGACACAGAAACATCGAACAGACCATAAATCCTCAAAGGGAAGGCAGGGGAGGGTGGATTTGTTGCTAACCAATCTGCCTTAAAGAAATGCAAAACTTCTTCAGGCTGAAATCAAGTGATTCTATAGAAACATTCCAATTCCATAATAAAAAAATAATATGGACAAAGATAATTGTGTAATTAATAAAGACCACATAAATTATATTACTCTCTTACCTGATTTTAGAAGTGTTATTTTAAATCCAAATAACAGCATGCACAAATTTAATTTATTTAATAATAAAAACACAAAGAGAGTGGATCAGAGTATAGTTGTTCTGAGGTAAGAAAATGATGCTGGATAAAAACTCATTTGCATAGGAGCAAATGAATTGAACTGGAAATAGTAAATAGAAGTTTAATAAAACAAACTTCAGAAATATATACTTGCTTTTCTTTTTCCTATCAGTTCTTTAAAAGATATAAAATTATATAAACTAATAATTATATAAATATATTTTATGTCTGTAACAGTATGAAAGTAACATGCGAAACAATAATGACACAAATAGGGTAAAGAAATAACAGATATAACAGAGGAGAGATATTTGAAGTAGATTCTGATAAGTTAAGATGTATATAATAAGACCTAGAAAAAAAGTAAAATAACTTACAATATGGTGAAATCATTAAGTGATTTAAAATATTACACTAGAAAATGTTTATTCAATGCAACAGTAAACAATAAATGAGGAGTAGAGGAAAAAAATAAGACAAATAGAAAACAAAAAGTAGAATAGCAGGTATAAATTAAATTAAATCAGTATTATAAATAGGAATGGATTAAACAATCCAATCAAAAACCATAGACTGTCAGAATAGATTCAAAAAGAAAACAAGATCCAAATATATTCTGTCTACAAAAGATACTCATTTATTAAAAGATATGTATGTTGAATTTAAAAAGATGGAAGGAGATACACCATACAAAGTGCAATAAAAAAGCCAGGATATATACTAATATATCAAAAAATAGACTTTAAAAGGAAAAAATGTTGCTATAGACAGAGAGACAATTTATAATGATAAAGGGGTTGATGTATTTTGAAGATATAGCAAGAGTAAATATATATTGACCTAAAAACAGAACCTGTTAAAGTGCATGAAACAATTCTTTTAGAACTCAAATGAGAAATAGACAATGCAACAATAATAGCTATATACTCCAATAATTAACTTTTAATAGTGAATAGAATAATTAGGTGAAGCAGGGGGTCCCTCAGGGGTGAGGACGACGGAGCCCCAACGCGCTAGGGCGTCTGCATGCACGACTCTGGACACCAGGTTCAGTGATGCAGATCCGTTTTATTGTGGAACTACAGGGGTATATATAGCATGAGGGGACCAATCAGAGGGAGACACGTTGCTACAGGTGACCAATGGCTGAAAGGCTGGGGTACTGTGCAGTGGCTCTAGGAGTTCGTTCAGGCGGGCGTTGCTACTTCCTGGTGTGCCGAGGAAGCATGTCATGGTGGAGTGTGCTCACACCATTGCATCAGCCGCAGCGCTGAGACATACTTCCCAAGCTCTACGTACAAGTAGGCAGAAGAACAACCAAAGTATTTAAACAAGACTTATAAACCAAATAAACTTAAAAGACATTTAGTGAACTTTGTACCCAACAGCAGATGAAAATATATTCTTAAGTATACATGGAACATTTTCCAGGATAGACCATATGCTGCATCATTAAATGGCCACATAAATGTAAAAGTAGTGGCACCTTACAAAGTATGTTCTCTGACCACATAAAATAAAATTAGAAATAAATATCAGAAAGAAAATTGGGTTGTCCATTTTCATGTGGAAGTTAATTAAATCAGTCATAAATAATCAATGGGTCAAAGAAAAAAATCACTGGTGGAATTAGAAGTCAATCAACATAATTCATTATACTAACAAAATATCACAGTAAAACATACAATTATCTCAACAATTGAAGAAAACATATTAGACAAAATTCAAAACTCACTAATGATGCAAACTTCCTTCAAGTTAGGAATAGAATGGAACTTTTAAAACTTGTTAAAATGCATCTTATAAAACTCTCAGGTAGTATTATAATTAACAGGTAAGTAGTTAATATATTTCCCCTAAAAGCAGGAACATACCAAGCATGTCCACTCTCCACATTTCTTTTCATCATTTTTCTGGAGATCCTAGACAATGTAATAAGGCAAGATAAATATTTTTTAAAAGATGAATTTACATTGTCTTTTTTTTTAGCAGATAGCATGATCATTTGCATAGAAAAATCCCACGAAATTTTTTTTTAAAAGTCACTATACCTCTATAGAAAATAAAGCACACCTATCTCAAAGATATTGCTTTTTGTTTGTTTGTTTCTATTTCATTCATCGGTTTGTTTTGTCTATTAGATTCCACACATACAGGAGATCATATGGTATTTGTCTTTCTCTGACTGGCTTATTTTGCTTAGCATAATAATATCCAAGTCCAACAATGCTGTTAAAAAAAAGTAAGAGTTCGTTCCATTTTACAGCCTCGTAGTACTCCATTGTGTACAGCAAGCATGTCAAACTGAAAGGCTGACACGGGCCAAATAAACAAGTTTAAGTTTACGTGGGGCCACAAAAAAACAAAAACTCAATTTTCATAGAAACATAGGTTTATTTCGATAGAGACATGCTGAATACAAAGGGCTGAAATAAATGAGTCATTGTTAACATAAAATAATAGAACATTTTAATAAAAATAAACATTTTTTCTTGAACATTAACTTACCAGACACTGAATAACTGCACAAATTAATAAGTGTAATGCAAATAAACCTATTTTTCTTGTTCTCATAAAGTGAAATATTTCCTGTTGCGCACACCAAGCAAGTCAGTCCAAGACTACTGAGTAGCAATCGGCTGCTAAAATACTCGCTGCTAGTATTAGTGGAGAGAAATGGTGAGCCTGTGGTAAGGCGCATAAGGGAAATGAATGCAACATGATTATAGTAACCAATCATTAGCGAACGTTGTAGTTTGTTATTAATAATTATGTATAACAGGATATTGTAAAAATTAAGTTACGAAATTTTTATGAAAACATTTCTTACATACTGTTATATTGCGCACAAGGGCCACGAGTTTGACATGCTTGGTGTAAATGTACCACAGCTTTTTTGTCTACTCATCTACTAATGGACACTGGGCTGTTTCCAGATCTTAGCTATTGTAAACAATGCTGCTATGAACATAGGGGTGCATATATTGTTTTTGATGGGTATTTTGGGTTTCTTAAGATATATTCCCAGAATTGGGATTGCTGGGTCCAAAGGCAGTTCCATATTTAATTTTTTGAGGCAACTCCACACTGTCTTCCACAGTGGCTGCACCAGTTTGCATTCCCACCAGCAGTGCAGGAGGGTTCCTTTTTCTCCACATCCTCGCCAGCACTTGTTTGTTGATCTATTGATGATAGCCCTTCTGGCAGGTGCAAGGTGATATCTTATTGTGGTTTTAATTTGCATATCTCTAAGAATTAGTGATGTTGAGCATTTTTCATAGGTCTATTGGCCTGTTTTTTAATACCATTCTCAAGTAAAAGAATTCAGGGTTCCTAATTATTAGGATGGACGTGATTTTACCTTGCAAATTTTGTATTGTAAGTGGAAAAATCCCATTTTTTAAATGTCATCATTAGTTTTAAGGATTCTTTATGTATTCTTGATATAAGTCCTTGGTAATATATAAATATTGGTAGATAAATATAGATATAGATCTATTTCTTTATATAAATCTCTATTTATCTATATCTAAATTTTTCCAATTCTGATACCTGCTTTTTCATTTAATTTCTGAATTTTTTTTAAAGAGCAAACATTCTAAAATACCAATGAAGTCTATTTAATCAGCGATTTTCTCTTGTCTCCTATATAAAACTAGAGGCCTGTTGCAGGAAGATTCCTGCAAGAATAGGGCTTCCTGCGGCTGGAGCAAAGCAGAGAAGGGAGTGAAACCCACTGAGGCAGGCTTCACTCCCGCCCCGCCGCCCGGCTGGTTTCCCTCCCACCTCCAGCCTCCGCCACCTTGGCTCCGTTCCTGTCTCCGCCTCCTCTACTTTGCTCCCTTCTGCGGCGCTTCACTTCCACGTTGTCTTCAGTCTTCGCTCCCAGCCGGTATATGCAAATTAACCGCCATCTTGGTTGGGTTAATTTGCATATAGTCGCTCTGATTGGCTGGTGGGCGTAGCAAAGGTATGGTCAATTAGCATCTTTGTCTTTTATTAGTGTAGATATCTTTGCCTACCTAATTTTTTTAAGACACCTATGTTTTCTTCTAAAAGTATTATACTTCTAGCATTCAAATAAAAGCCTAAGATGCATTTTCAATGAGAATAACTGGTTAATCTTCAATATCATAATTTTTAAGCCCTTCAGAAACCTGTGTTTGCAAGGAAATCTGTGTTTGCAAGGCAACCATGTGAACTAAGTTTGAAAAGTGTCTAAAGACAGATGAGACATTTGAATGCTTTCATTTTTAGCAGAACACAGGGATTGTCTTCATAAAAGTGGGTAAGAGGGGAAAAATAGTCCTTAAAGACTGAGCACTGCCTAGCACAAATGTTTAAAATGATATGGATCCTCATTCCAGCATCATTTGAAAATACTTTTCTGAGGGCCTATTCCAGGCCTTCAAGAGAAAGAATAGGGACAAGGAACAAGGCCTGAGAAAATCCCCATCAACTAGCAGCACACAGGCACAAATACCTGACTCACTTTCTGAATCCCTCCTTCATAGAAAGCAAAACCTTTCATTTATTAGGTGTGATAAAGTGAAACTTCTAATTTTTGTTGAATAGACAATGAGATTGCTGTCTGGGTCCAGGGAAAAATGATGACATAGGAGAGCCCAGCGTCCCCATTCCCCCACATAGATTAATGATTATGTCTGGAAACAAAACAGCTTTGGGAGACCTCTAGAGTCCCTAGCAACACTGTGAAATAATTGCACAAGAAGAGAAGGAAGACAACTTCCTTTTGCTTGTATCATCCCATTTCCTGTGCTGCAGACATTGTTCAGCATCAAAAATAAACTTTCCAGCTAGGGAGAGTTTCTCTCACCAGGAAAGGAAGGGCAGAGTGAGAAAGATGGAAATCCTGCCATTTGTGGCAACTTGGATGAAGCTTGAGGGCATGATTCTAAGTGAAATAAGACAGAGGAAGACAAATACCATATGCTATCACCTATATGTAGACCCTAAATGAGCCTAAATCAGAGAAAGATAGTAGAGCATTGGTTACCAGAAGCTGGAGTGTGGGAGAAATGGGAAATATTGGTCAAAGTGTACAAATTTGAGTTATAAAATTAAAAAGTTCTGGTGACCTAATGTGCAGCATGGTGTTTGTAGCTAATAATAGTGTACTTGAAAACTGTTAAGAGAGTAGATCTTAAATGTTCTCACTTCAAAAAAAAATGGTAATCATGTGACTAGATAGAGGTGCTATCCAATGCTATGTAGTGTAACCATTTAGCAATATATAAAAGCATCAAATCAACATGTACACAAACTTACACAATGTTATATGTCAATCATATCTCAACTAGAAGCCCAGTGTACAAAATTTGTGCACTTGGGGTGGGGGGTCCCCTCAGCCCAGCCTGTGCTCTCTTGCAGTCCGGGACCCTTTGCTACTACCTCCCACCTGCAGCGGAGGTTGGAGAGGCTCCTGCCACTGCTGCTGCGCTCACCAGCCCTGAGCCTGGCTTCTGGCTGAGCGGCGCTCCCCCTGTGGGAGCGCAATGACCACCAGGGGGCAGCTCCTGAGTTGAGCATCTGCCCCCTGGTGGTCAGTATATGTCATAACGTCCAGTCATTCTGCTGTTCGGTCAATTTGCATATTAGCCTTTTATTATATAGGATAAAGGTGGTAAAGTTGATCACTTAATGTTTAAAAATACATTAACAATGTATTATTGGTTTATAATACTTGCACAAGTAAAATATATTATTACAATTAGTTTAAAGATCATATACTATTTTAAGGTGCTTATACTACAGGTAAATTGGTGTCATATCAATTGAATTTATATTGTGCCAAATTATGACTTGTACTACAAGCCCTAAAGCAACCACCAAAATAACAAAACAAAACAAAAAAGAGTTATAGATAGCAAACTAAAAAATGAAACAAATGGAATCATAACAAATAATCAGCCAAAAGAATCATATTTAATTTAATTGGTCTGAATACCTGTATTAAAAGGTAGAAATTGTCAGATTGGAACAAAAGAAAAGATTCAAATATATTCTGCTTATAAGAGATGCACTCTAAAGTAAAAGTTTAAAAAATTGAGGCTGATATAGCATGCTAACCCTAATTAAAAGAAACCTATAATGGCTGTATTAACATGCTACTAGACTAGACTATACTAAACTAGATGTCAGGGTGAAGAATACTACCATGGATGAAAAAACATGTTATTTCATGGCCATAAATACCATGAGGCATAACCATTCTAACATCTATAACCTCAAAATATTACAAAGCTTCAAAATACATGAAAAAACTACTACAACTTCAAAAAGCAAGAGATAAATCCACAAATCTAATGGGATATTTCAATATCCCTCTCAAAATGTTTGATAAAATTATTTAGACAGAAAAATCAGGAAGGATATAGAAATCTTGAACAAAACTCTAAACCACTTGACTTCATAGACAATTATGGAACTCTCCATCTAATAACAGCAGAATAGATAGTCTTTTTAGGCACATATAGAACCAATATAGACTATATTCTGCATTATAAAGCAAATCCTAATAAATTGGAAAAATCAACTAATAAAAAATCTTTTCTGATCACAAAGGAAGTATATAACAAATATCTCTAGAAACCTCCCAGAATTTAGAATTAAATAATACATTTAAAAATAACCAATGAATGAAAAAATACTAAAAAAGAATTTATAAATTATTTGGAATTGTCTGAAAATGAAAACACAAGCATCAGAATTCGTGAGATGTCCCTAAAACAATATTTATGGGAAAGTTTATAGCATTGTATGTCTATATTAGAAAAGATGAATGATCTCAAAAAATGAAGTCAACTTGCACTTTAAGAAACCAGAGAAAGAAGATGAAATTGAAACTAAAGTAAGACAAATGAAAATAATAAATATTACAGCAAAAATCAATGAAATAGAAAACAGAAAAAATAAGAGCAATTCAATGAAACCAAGTTCTGATTCTTTGAGAACATTAAAATTGATACACTTTTAGGCAGACTGATAAAGGAAATAGGAGAGAAGACACAAAGACCAGTATCAGGAATGAGAGGAGTACCATATAGTAGATTTAACAGATAGTAAAATAATAATAAGGGAATATTATTAATATTTTTTGTCTATGAATTGGACAAATTAGTTGACATAAAAAAATTCTTTGAAAGATGTAAACTGCCAAAATTATTCAAGAAGAAATCAATTACTTGAATAGCGCTATATCTATTACATAAGTGAAATTCATAGTTAAAAACCTTCATACAAAGAAAGCTCCAGAATCTAAAAATGTGAAATTGCTGTAGAAGATAGTATGATAGTGTCTCAACGAGGTAAACAGAATTACCATATGATCCAGCAATTTCAACTCTAGGTATATACACAAAAGAATTGAAAACAGGGATTTGAACAGATATTTGTACACTGATTTTCACAGCAGCATTATTCATAATAGCCAAAAGATGAAAAACATCTAAATATCCATTGATGGATAAATGAATAAATCAGATGTGATCTATACATAGAATGGAATATTATTCAGCCTTTAAAAAGAACAATATTATACAACATGGATAAATTTTTAAAACATTATGCTAAGTAAACCACACCAGACACAAAAGGACATATATTGTATCATACCACTTATATGATGTAACTAGAATAGTTAAATTCACAGAGATAGAAAGTAGATTAGTCAGTACCAGGAGCCAGAGGAGGGAAGTAATGAGAATTATTGTTTAATGGGTGCAGAATTTTAGTTGGGATAATGGAAAATTTCCGGAGATCTATAGTGGTGATAGTTACACAACAATGTGAATGCCCTTAATGTCCCTAAACTTTACACTTTATTAATTACAAAGTAAGGTGTAACCAAAGAGAATTGAAGAAGAAGGAGAAGGAGAAGGAGAAGGAGAAGGAGAAGGAGAAGGAGAAGGAGAAGGAGGAGGAGGAGGAGGAGGAGAAGGGAAAAAAAGGAAGGGGAAGGGGAAGGGGAAGGGGAAGGGGAAGGAGAAGGAAATACAGTTAAGAAAAATATCAACAGAAGCAAAAATTCTGGATTTCTGTCATTGACACTGCTTTGGACTTTACGTGGATGCAAGCTATTATTACCTAGAAAATAGGTATGATAGCATTTCTCTACTTCTATAGAGATTGAATGATTTAATACATAACTACAAAGGGTTTGCATGTACCACATGTCTGTATTAATATTTTAATGCTGGTGTTCTGCAGAATACAAAATCTTAGCTCTTGTGCCATTTTCTATAATCACCTTAGTTTTACAACCAACTTGGAAATGAATTGACAATTTACTCTCTTAAAACCTACCTCTGTTTCTTTGGACCTAACCTCAGCATCATTTAACAAAGCATAAAGAAAAAAATGACATTAAATCACGGGTTTGTAATCCTAGCTGAGTTTCAGTGGATGTTTCTGAGTCTGCAAAGCAAGAGGGAGTGTCAGCAATGAGAGTAGAATTTTTGCAAGTAAATAAGATCTCCACCTTTTCATTATGCATGAGAGCTTTCCTCAGGAATACAGAAACCTAAATTCCTGTACTGAATGACTGAGGCTGCTGAGAAACAAAGCACACTGGACCTCAGTATTACAAATGAGTTAACAACAATAAACAAAAGTGGAAAGAGTGCTCAATTTTTAAATATGATTTCAAAAACATATGACTCTAGAGACTAATCTCATGTCTCAATGTAACCAAGAAATACTAATGCTTTATATTTCCATAGCACTTTATTTTTAAAAAAAATATATATTTTTTTATTGATTTCAGAGAGGAAGGGAGAGAGAGAGAGAGAGAGAGAGAGAGAGAGAGAGAGACATATCATTGATGAGAGAGAATCATTGACTGGCTGTCTCTTGCACGCCCCTACTAGGGATCGAGCCTGCAACCCTGGCATGTGCCCCTAACTGTAATCGAACCCAGGACCCTTCATTCCCCAGGCTGACGTTCTATCCACTGAGCCAAACCACGAAACCAGCTAGGGCCCAGAGCACTTTATTTACAAATGACTTCCACACTCTTATCTCACTTCATCTTGACAACTGATAAGACTTCTCAGAGAGGTTATGTGGGTTGCCTGGTATCACACAGCTAACAAATCAGAAGACCATATTTTTTATCATAATAGTTATCTACCACACTCTATATCTTGAAGGACACAAGCCTAGGCACTTTGAATAAGAGAGAAACTATAAGTTCACTCAGAGCTAGTGCTATGATGAGGAACCAGTTTGATTAGCCAGATGACTAATACCAATACTAGCTGTACTTTAATAAGAATTGCTTTTAAATTCATTGAAGGACTGGGCTTTTCAGAAAAGGGTTTTGGCTTTTAACTAAATTGTAATGAAAAATTTAGAAAAGCAACTATTAGCTACCTAATGATCTACGAAGAGAAAAAAATCATTAAAAATGACAGACCAATTTTGCCACTTCTTATAGGATAAGATACCTGTCTTATAATTAAAGGACATTTAGAGTATGTAAGTGTGTGTGTGTGTGTGTGTGTGTGTGAGAGAGAGAGAGAGAGAGAGAGAGAGAGAAGAGAGAATTTTGTGTAAAGTATATTAATGTGTCATCATTTTATGATACATATTTTTATCTATCTATCCATACTCCAAAAGAATGATCAATATATAAGCATTCTTAAACAACTAATCATATATTCCCACTCTGAGTAATTATAGTCAATATCATATATTACAACCTATGTGCTGGGAAAAGCATACTTCAAAATGGTATGTACTTAGAAATCAATCAGAAATATCTAAACATTTCATGTATTTTTCACTTCTAAAAAATTGCTTCCCCCAAACAATTATATCTAATAATTTAATATCAACAGTAGTGCCAGAGTTAGTTTCCCCCCCTAAGTGGTGTTTCTTTGGGAAGACTAAAGAAATTCAAGAGAAACATTTTAATAAAAACATGGGAAAGTGATCAGTATCAAACATGATTGCTCAAAGGCAATAAACAGTATATGTGCACACACATATATGTATCATCATGGAAAATGCTTACAGCTTAGAAGCAAATATATGAGATTTGGGAAAATAAAAATGAGATGCTATTGTCTTGTCATAAAAGAGACTATGTTTGTTAAGAGTACTCTGACCTGGTTTCTGGTTCCACTTGGGACGAGATTGGAAGTCATCACTTCATCCTAACAACAAGTAAAAAGCTGAAAAGGTTGAAAAATTAATAATTATCCTTGGATCCCTAAGACAGGGGAGGGAACAGGGCAAACCATGGCTTTTAAGATTGGAGATGCCCACGGGTGATATAGGGAGTCACCGCTTACCAGAGCAGACGCAGGAGCAGAGACCATCACAGGAACCTGTGTTGGGTTAGGAAAACCTAAACTGTAATGGACACATCACTGGAGACTTGCAATTCAGAGAGCCAGAATTCCAAGGGGCTCAGTCATAAGGGGTCACCCATAATATTGTGAGATGTACCTGCAGGAGCTTGACTAGAGCCCCACAGTAAATATTAAAGAAAAATATCCCTTTGCTTTTGGCAGGGTGAGGGGAAAGCGAAACATTTTGAAATACATTTTAATTAACATATTCTTATTGGTAGGGCCTGCTCTTAGAGGAAAAGAGTTAAAAACATAACCTGCTGGGGTATGATCAGAGACCAACTCACTAGGGAAAGGGAAACACTCAACTCCAAAGGGAAACACTCAACTCCAGCTACCTCTATTCTTCCACGTGGGAGAAAGAAAATATCAATTCCAGCCCACTCCAGCCACGTTAATGCCCCCCTCCCAGGTCCCGCCACTGCGGAAAAAAAAGTGAGACACTCTTGTAAATGACTGAGACCTAATCATAGGACTACAGAAAGCTTTCTCCTCCCCATCCACACCACTACATTACTAAGGTCTACTTACAGCAGTTGTTTTTTGTTTTGTTTTTACCCGGTACATCATATGCAGCTATCAAGAAAAAATTACAAGGCATACCAAAAGACAAAAAAATAAATAAGTAAATAAATAAAAACACAATTTGAAGAGATATCAAAAGCATCAGAACCAGACATATCAGGATGTTGGAATTTAAAATAAATATGCTTATCATGCCAGGAGCTCTAATGAATACAGCAGCATGCAAGAACAGATAGGCAATGTTAGCACGAAAAGAGATATTCTAAGAAGGAACCAAAAATAAATACTAAAGATTAAAAACACTGCAAGAGAAATGAAAAATGTCTATAATGGGCTTATTAGTAGACTGGATACAGTTGAGGAAAGACTCTCTTAGCTTGAGACTATCTCAATAGAAACCACTAAAGTAAAAAAAGAAAGAGGACAAAGAATGAAAAAAACATGACAGAATATTCAAGCATTGTGGGATAACTACAAAAGGCACAATGTACTCATAATGAGAATACCAGAGGGAGAAGAAAGAGAAAGAAGAGAAGAAATACTTGAAATGACTGAGAATTTTTCCAAATTAATATCAGACACCAACTACAGATGCAAGAAGCTCACAGAACACCACACACTGCCAAAATCACAACACTTAGGCAAATCATTTTCAAACAACAGAAAATCAAAGATAAAGAGAAAACTCTTGAAAAAACATGGGAGGAAAAGCAGCTTATCTATAGAGAAAAAAAAGATAAGAATTATATTTGACTTCTCGGAAACCATGGAGGCAAGAAGATAGTTGAGTGAAATGTTTAAAGTGCTGAAAGAAATAAAAAGTCTGTACTCTGAAATTATCCTTTAAAAATGATGCAAGGAAAGAAAGACTTTCTGAGACAAACAAAAAGTTAGGCAACTTGTTACCAGTAGACCTGCCTTGCAAGAAAAGTTCAAAGAAGTTTTCAGAGAGAAGGAAATTAGTTTAGGTCAGAAACTCAGATCTATATAAAGTAAGGAAGAGTACCAAAGAAGGAATAAGTAAATGTAAAATAAAAACATTTTTCTTATTTTTAATTTGTCTAACAGATAACAGTTTGTTCAAAATAATAATGCCAAAAGTCATTTGTTTGTATATGCTTATGTATGCTTATGTATAAACTAGAGGAAGGGGGGGGGGTCCCTCAGCCCGGCCTGCGCCCTCTCGCAGTCCAGGAACCCCTGGGGGATGTCTGCCTGCCAGCTTGGGATCGAGCCTAAGCCAGCAGTCAGATATGACTCTCACAGTCTGGGACCCCTCTCGCAGTCCAGGACCCCTCACTCCTTACTGCCCATCTGCTTGCTGCTCCTTAGCACTGCTGCGGAGGTGGGAGAGGCCCCCACCACCACCACTGTGCTCGCCAGCCGTGAGCCTGGCTTTTAGCTGAGCAGTGCTCCCCATGTGGGAGCACACTGACCACCAGGGGGCAGCTCCTGCATTGAGCGTCTGCCCCCTGGTGGTCATTGCACATCATAGCGACTGGTCGTTACGCCGGTTGTTCCACTGTTCAGGCAATTTGCATATTAGGGTTATATTATATAGGATGAAATGAATGACAGCAATGATACAAGGGACAGAAAGTAGGAATTAGGATAACATTGTTATAATAAGGTACTCAACACTACCTTGAAGTGGTATAAAGTTATTTAAAAATAGACTTGTATTACCTGTAAATGCGTATTGCAAATTCTAGGGCAACTACTAAAAAAGTAACAAAAATATAGAACTGATATGTTCAGAAAGAAGACAATTGGGAATCACAAATGCTCCATTAAAACCACAAAGAGGTAAGACAAAAATAGGAACACAGAACAGGTGTAACAAGTAGAAAACAATAATGAATATATCATATATTAATCCAACAATAGCAATAGTCACTTTAAACAGTAAATGTCTAAATGCAACAATTAAAAGACAGAAATTGTCAGAGTGGATCACTAAACAAGACCAACTATAGGTTGTCTACAGGAAACCCACTTTAACTAAAAACACATATAAATAAAAGTAAACAGATGAAGAAAAATATATCATGTTATCAATTATCAATTATCAAAAGAAAGCAGAAGTAGGTATATTGAATTCATACAGAGAATATGTCAAAGCAAGAAAAATTAATGAGAAATAAGAGCGGTGCGTAACAACAAAAGGGTCAGTTATATGGGAAGACATAATAATTCTTAATGCTCATGCACCTAACAACTATGTGAGGCAAAAACAATACAATTGCAAAAAGAAATAAATGAGCCCTAGCCGGTTTGGCTCACTGGATAGAGCATCGGCCTGGGGACTGAAGGGTCCCAGGTTTGATTCTGGTCAAGGGCATGTACCTTGGTTGCAGGCACATCCCCAGTAGGGGGTGTGCAGGAGGCAGCTGATCGATGCTTCTCTCTCATCGATGTTTCTAACTCTCTATCCCTCTCCCTTCCTCACTGTAGAAAATCAATAAAATATATATTTAAAAAAAAAGAAATAAATGAATCCACTATCATAGTTGGGGACATCAACACTCCTCTATTAGAAATTGACAGACAAAGCAGGAGGAAAATCAGTAAGGGCATAGTTGAACTCAACACCACCACCAATCAACTGGATATAATTGATACTTATGTACTAATTCATTCAACAAGAGCAGAATATACCTTTATTTTCAAGTTCACATGGAATATTCACTGTGTAATCGCATAAGAATTACTTAATTTTGAAGGCAATTCTAAATGCAATTCTCATCCTAGCCACTTTGGCCCAGTGGATAGAGCATCGGCCTGTGGACTGAAGGGTCCCGGGTTCGATTGTGGTCAAGGGTACATGCCCAGGTTGCAGGCTCGATCCCCAGTAGATGGCGTGCAGGAGGCAGGCAATCAATGATTCTCTATCATCATTAATGTTTCCATCTCTCTATCCACCTCCTTTTCTCTCTCTCTAAAAATTCAATGAACACATATATTTTCAAAAATTCTTTGCAGTGGTTCTCAACCTTCCTAATGCCGCGACCCTTTAATACAGTTCCTCATGTTGTGGTGACCCCCAACCATAAAATTATTTTTGTTGCTACTTCATAACTGTAATTTTGCTACTGTTATGAATCATAATGTAAATATCTGATATGCAGGATGTATTTAGGCGACCCCTGTGAAAGGCCATTTGACTCCCAAAGGGGTCATGACCCACAGATTGAGAACCGCTGGTTTAAGGTATTACATATAGCATTATATATGTCTCCTTTTTCCCAATTGACCTCTCCCCGGCCACCTTCACCGCCCCGAGCACATGTCCTCACCCCCTCTGTGTCCACTGGTTATGCTCATTTGCATGCATACAAGTCCTTTGGTTGATCTCTTATCCCCACCCCAACCCTCCCCTGCCTTCCCTCTGAAGTTTGATGGTCCGTTCACTGATTCTCTTTCTTTGGATCTATTTTTGTTCATCAGTTTATGTTGTTCAGTATATTCCATAAATGAGTGAGATCATGTGATATTTATTTTCCTCTGACTGGCTTATTTTGCTTAGCATAATGCTCTTCAGGTTGATTTGCTTAGCATAATGCTCTCCAGGTTCATTTGCTGTTGCAAATGGTAAGAGTTCTTTCGTATTTACAACAACGTAGTATTCATTGTGTAGATGTACCACAGTTTTTTAATCCATTCATCTGCTGGTGGGCACTTAGGTTGTTTCCAAATCTTAGCTATTGTAAATTTTGTTGCTATGAACATAAGAGTACATATATCTTTTCTGATTGGTGTTTCTGATTTCTTGGGATATATTCCTAGAATGGGATTACTGAGGCAAATGGGCAACAAAATATCAGATATATGTCATAGCAATATCTTTGCCAATACAGCTCCTAGGGCAGTGGAAACTAAGGAGAAAATAAACAAATGGGACTACATCAAAATAAAAAACTTCTGCACAGCAAAAGAAACCATCAAAAAAACAAGAAAGCCCATTGCATGGGAGGACATATTTGCCAATGTTATATGTGATAAGGGCCTAATCTCCAAAATTTATAGGGAACTCATACATCTTAACAAAAGGAGGATAAACATTCCAATAAAAAAATGGACAAAATACCTAAAAAGAGACACTTTTCAAAAGTGGACATTCAGAAAGCCAAGACACATATGCTCAAAGTCACTAATCATCTGAGAGATGCAAATCAAAATGATAATGAGATACCATCTTACACTTGTCAGAATGGCTATCATCAACAAATCAAGAAAAGACAAGTGCTGGCAAGGATGCGGAGAAAAAAGAACCCTCATGCACTGCTGGTGGGAATGCAGACTGGTGCAGCCACTATGGAAAACAGTATGGAGTTTCCTCCAGGAATATACTCCAAGAAATCAGAAACACGTATCAGAAAGGACATGTACACCCCTATATTAATAGCAGCACAGTTTACAAAAGCTAGGACTTGGAAACAGCTTAAGTACCCAACAGCTGATGAGTGGATTAGAAAACGGTGGTACAACTACACAATGGAATACTATGCTGCTGTAAAAAGGAAGGAACTCTTACCATTTGCAACACCATGGATGGACCTGGAGAGCATTATGCTAAGCAAAATAAGCCTGTCAGAGAAAGATAAATATCACATGATCTCACTCATTTGTGGAGTATAATGAGCAACATAAAGTTATGAACAAAAATAGATCCAGAGACAGAGAAGCATCAAACAGACCATCAAACTTCAGGGGGAAGGCAAGGGAGGGGGGGCAGTAAGAGATCAACCACAGGATTTGTATTCATGAATATAAGCATAATCAATGGACACAGACACTAGGGGAATGAGGGCATGTGTAAATAATAAAGATTTTTTTAAAAAAAAATCAATAATAATAAAACTCCCAGCAAACAAAAGCACGGGTCCCGATGGCTTCACAGGGGAGTTTTACCAAACATGCAAAGAAGGACTAAAACCTACCCTCCTCAGATTATTTCAAAAAACCCAAGAGGAAAAAACACTTCCAAGCCCTTTTTATGAGGCCAGCATTACCCGAATCCTAAAACCAGATAGAAACACTACAAAGTGAATTATAGGCCAATATCCCTGATGAAAATAGATGCTAAAATCCTCAACAAAATGCTAGCAAATCTCATCCAGCACTATTTTAAAAAAATCATACACCATGATCAAGTGGGATTTATGCCAGAGATGCAAGGCTGGTATATTTGCACATCAATAAACGTGATACAGCACATAAATAAATTGAAAGACAAAAATCACATGATCATATCAATAGATGCAGAAAAAGCAGTCAACAAAATCCAATACCCATTTTTGATAAAAACTCTCAGCAAACTGGAAACAGAGGGACATATCTCAACATGATAAAGGCCATGTATGACAAACCTACAGTGAACATCATACTCAGTGGGCAAAAGCTAAAACCATTTCCCATAAGAACAGGAACAAGACAGGAATGCCCACTTTTACCACTCATATTCAAGACTAGAGGCCTGTTGCACGAAATTCGTGTACTCAGGGGGGGGGGTGGTCCCTCAGTCCAACCTGCACCCTCTCACAGTCCAGGAGCCCTCAGGGGATGTCCAACTGATGGTTTAGGCCTGCTCCCCAATAGCTGGCATTTGGACATCCTTAGCACTGCCACGGAGGCAGGAGAAGCTCCTGCCACCACCTCTGCACTCGCTATCCATGAGCCAGGCTTCTGACTGAGCGGCACTCCCCCTGTGGGAGCACACTAACCACCAGGGAGCAGCTCCTGCATTGAATGGGATAGGGCTGAAACCATCTCTCTGACATCCCCCATGGGGTCCTGATTGTGAGAGGGCACAGGGACCCCACCAGTGCACAATCGGGACTGGGGAGGAACATGGGAGGGCTCCAGGGTATGTCCGGCCTGTCTCCCTCAGTCCGATTGGCCGGACCTCAGCAGCAAGCTAACTTACAGGTTGGAGCCTCTGCCTCCTGGTGGTCAGTGCACATCATAGCGAGTGGTTGAGCGGCCTTAGCATATCATTAGCATATGATGCTTTGATTGGTTGAACGCATGACCGAACAATCGTACAGTTTGCATATTGGGCTTTTATTATATAGGATAGTACTGGAAGTCCTAGCCACAGTGATCAGACAACAGGAAGAAATAAAAGGCATTCAAATTGGGAAGGAGGATGTAAAACTGACATTATTCACAGATGACATGATATTGTACATAGAACACCCTAAAGTCTCAACCAAAAAATTACTAGATTTAATAAAGGAATTTGGCAATATAGCAGGATACAAAATCAAAGCCCAAAAATTGATGTTTTTTTCATGCACCAATAATGAATTCTCAGAAAGAGAAACTAAACAAGCAATCCCATTTACTATTGCAACAAAAAATTAAAATACTTAGGAATAAACTTAGCCAAGGAGGCAAAAGACCTGTATTTGGAAAACTATAGGACGTTGAAAAAAGAGATAGAAGATATAAACAAGTGGAAGAATATACCATGTTCATGTATTGGTAGAATCAACATCATTAAAATGTCCATACTACCCAAGGCAATCTACAGATTCAATGTAATCCCTA
>NW_005359840.1:2065606-2066721 GCF_000412655.1 Myotis brandtii
ACTACAAAGCCACCATAATCAAAACAGCCTGGTACTGGCAAAAGAACAGGCATATAGATCAATGGAACAGAACAGAGACCCCAGAAATCAGCCTAAACCATTACGCTCAATTAATATTTGACAAAGGCAACAGTATACAATGGAGTCTAGAGAGTCTCTTTAATAAATGGCGTTGGGAAAATTGGACAGATACATGCAAAGAAATGACACTAGAACACCAACTTACACCCTTATATGCCCACTTTCACCACTCTTATTCAAGACTAGCGGCCTGAATAGCTACAGCAATCTTTTGAAAGAAGAACAAAGTTGGAGAAATCACAATACCAGATTTCAAGTTATACTACAAAGCCACCATAATCAAAACAGCCTGGTACTGGCAAAAGAACAGGCATATAGATCAATGGAACAGAACAGAGACCCCAGAAATCAGCCTAAACCATTACGCTCAATTAATATTTGACAAAGGCAACAGTATACAATGGAGTCTAGAGAGTCTCTTTAATAAATGGCGTTGGGAAAATTGGACAGATACATGCAAAGAAATGACACTAGAACACCAACTTACACCATACACAAAAATAAACTCAGCTCTCTGCTTCCTGTCGCTGTGTCGGCAAGGTGGGGGAGCCGAGCTAGCTCGAATAAAGACTCTTATGCTATTGCATCGGACTGACTCCCTGATGTTGGGTTCTTGGGGATCCTGAAATCTGGGCATAACATTTGGGGGCTCGTCCGGGATCTCCAAGACCCTCGAGGGACCCCCCAATCCGGAGAGTCTTACTGACCACGGTAAGTGTCTGTGTGTTGTGTATTCTGTTCTGTGTGATATATGTTATCTCTAAGGGACTTTTCCTGTATCTTCAGGAATGGCTTCTAGATGGTACTCACTGTCAAAACTCGGACTGGCTAAGGGTTCGAATCTGGCCTATCTTTTAAAAAAGGTAGAAGAGAAGCATTCCTAGGCAGTTTTCTACTGCCTCTGTTCAGGGACTTGTTCTTTATCTGTCCTGTGTGAGCTCACTTCTGGAATCTGTGCCTGAGGGGTCTAGGCGGACGCGCCGTGAAAGACCACAGGCGGGGGAGAGTTAGAAGACGTTCTGCTCCCCACGAGG
>NW_005359840.1:2068848-2069456 GCF_000412655.1 Myotis brandtii
CAGAAGGAAGACAAACAATCCAATTAAAAAATGGTCAAAGGACTTAAATAGACACTTCTCCAAAGTGGACATACAGAAGGCCAAGAGACATATGAAAAAATGCTCAAAGTCACTGATCATCAGAAAGATGCAAATTAAAAAGACAATGAGGTACCATCTCACACGTGTCAGAATGACTACAATCAAGAAATCAACAAATGACAAGTGCTGGCACGGATGTGGAGAAAAGGGAACCCTAGTGCAAGCCTGGTGGGAATGCAGACTGGTGCAGCCACTGTGGAAAACAGTATGGAGTTCCTCAAAAAATTAAATACGGAATTGCCATTTGACTCAGTCATCCCACTTCTAGGAATATATCCTAAGAAACCCAAAATACCAATTAAAAAGAATATATGTCTCCCTATGTTCATAGCAGCACAATTTACAAAAGCTGGCATTTGGAAACAGCCCAAGTGCCCATCAGTAGATGAGTGGATAAAAAAGCTGTGGTACATTTACACAATGGAATACTATGCAGCA
This sequence comes from Myotis brandtii, assembly GCF_000412655.1. NCBI lineage: Eukaryota > Metazoa > Chordata > Mammalia > Chiroptera > Vespertilionidae > Myotis > Myotis brandtii. The sequence goes on from NW_005359840.1 coordinate 2,069,368, forward strand.
GTAAAAAAGAAGAATATCTTACCCTTTGAGACAGCATGGAGGGACCTGGAGAGTATCACGCTAAGTGAAATAAGTCAGTCAGAGAAAGA
>NW_005359840.1:2069507-2084675 GCF_000412655.1 Myotis brandtii
ATCCAGAGACATGAAAGCATGGAACAGAGTGCAGAATCTCAGAGGGACGGTGGGGAGGGTTGGTGGGTGGGAGGTGATCAACCAAGGACCTTGTATGCACATATGCATAACCTGTGGATACAGACACTGTGGTGGTGAGGGCCTGGGGTCGGGGATGGGGGCAGGCTGGCAGGGGTCAAGGGGGGAAAAACGGGGATATATGTAATACTTTCAACAATAAAGAATTACTTTAAAAAGGAGAATTGGAATATAAGACACACTGGGAGGAAATATTTACAAAACATACATCTGATAACGGATTGTAATTCAAAATATAAAAAGGACTGTTCAAAGACAATAATAGGAAAACAAAATCCCAAATAAAAAATGGCCCAAAGACTTTAATAGACACCTCACTAAAGAAGATATGGAGATGAAAAATAAGCATATGAAAAGATTTTCCACATAATATTTCATCAAATAATGCAAATTAAAACAGCCATAAGACATAACTACACACCTGTTAGAATGACCAAAATCTGAACACTGACAAAACAAAATGCTGGTGAAGATGTGGAGCAACAGATATAGCTGGTAGAATACATATTTGGAAGACAATTTGGTAGTTTCTTACAAAACTAAACATACTCTTATCATACAATTCAGCCATCTCACTCCTTGATATTTGCCCAAAGAAACTGAAACTTTATATCCACATAAAAATCTGCATATGGATATTTACAGGAGCTTTATTCATAATTGCCAAAATGTGGAAGCAACCAAGATGTCCTTCAGGAGGTGAATGGATAAATAAGTCATGACAAATCTAGACAATGGAATATTACTTAATGGTAAAAGGAAATGAACTTTTAGTCATTAAAAGACATAAAAGAAACTTAACATTCTATTACTAAGTGAAAGAAGCCAGTCTGGAAAGGCTACATTCTATGATTTCAACTATAGGTCATTCTGGAAAAGACAAAACTATGGGGAAAGTAAAAACATCAGTGGTTTCCAAGGTTTGACTAGGATGGGAGGTTGAATAGGCAGAGCACAGAGAATTGTTAGTGTAGTAAAAATACTCTATTTTATCAGAATGACTAAAACATATCCTTATATATTTATCCACACCCATAGAATGTACAACACCCGGAGTGAACTGCATTGTAAACTATGGATTTGTATGATTATGAGGTGTTAATGTAGATTCATCAATTGTAACAAATTTGCCACTCTGGTGGGGGATTTTGATAATGGAAGTGGCTATGATGTGTGGGAGCAAGAGATATATGAGAAATCCCTCAATTTTGCTGTGAAACAAACTGCTCTAAAAATTAAGTCTAAATTTTAATTAAAAAATATCCTGATCATTCTATCCCAAATAGTACCACTAATATTTGCATTACAGGGAAATACTAGATGTTTTGTTCAACCTACCTCCACTCCCTAATGCGTGAATGAATAAAATGTGGACACACTATCTTGCCTTTGCTTTTGCTCTTGAATGAATAGCTGGTTTCCCACTCAGCATTCTTGTCCTTTGCCACCTTTTCTTGAGACCTCCATAAAACTGTCTGCCAATTTATTTCTTCTTGAGGCCACTGTGCTCAGATCATTGTTACACCTTTACATTCTTGTCATCTACTTGATTTTGCCTCCTCAATCAGTTCATAGTCCCCAGAGTGTCCTGTAAGACTCACCATAACTAACAGCACCTCTTAAATAGTCCCCAAGGGTGAGAATTGCAGGTTTGCTCTTCAAAGTACTAAGACAGAATAGAATTCAAAGCCCTAGAAATAAGACAGCTTTGCCTTTCTTAATGAGCACATTACATTTAATCAAGTGTCCTTTCATATGACAGAATAGATTGGTTTATCCTATATAATAAAAGCCTAATATGCTAAGTGTCCGGTCATCTGTTCAACCAATCAAAGCATAATATGCTAATGATATGCTAAGGTCACTCAACCACTTGTTATGACATGCACTGACCACCAGGGTGCAGTCGACTGGTTGACAAGTCACTATGATGTGCACTGACCACCAGGGGGCAGATGCTCCAACCGGTAGGTTAGCTTGCTGCTGGGGTCCAACTGATAGGGACTGAGCAAGACAGGCCAGACACACCCTGGAGCCCTCCCACAGTTCTTCCCCAGCTGGCCAACCTCCCACGTCCCTCCCCTGTCCTGATCATGCACCGGTGGGGTCCCTTTACTTTGCCTGCACCCTCTTGCAATCCGGGACCCCTCAGAGGATGTCAGAGAGCCTGTTTCAGCCTGATGGTGGAATGACTAGTTGCTATGATGGGCACTGACCACCAGGGGGCAGACGCTCAATGCAGGAGCTGCCCTCTGGTGGTCAGAGCACTCCCACAGCGGGAGTGCTGCTCAGCCAGAAGCTGGGCTCACAGCTGGTGAGCGCAGCAGCGGTAGGCAGGAACCTCTCCCACCTCCACGGCAGCATTAAGGATGTCCGACTGCTGGCTAAGCCATCAATCAGACATCCCCCAAGGGCTTCCGGACTGTGAAAGGGTGTAGGCTGGACTGAGGGAACACCCCCTCCACGAGGGCATGCATTTTGTGCACCGAGCCTCTAGTATAACATAATCATGTTTAAAAGCACCAACTGTTTAGAAAAAAATGGCTTGACCTATAGGCTATATCATGAAGAACGATAGTCCCATGTTATTTCTCCTCAAATGGTTTATTTTTACTCTGTAAATGTGCATACATGGAAATTGTGTCTTGCATATACTCTCATTGAAACTGTTGAAGAAGGAAGTGAGAAAGGATCTTCTTGTGAGCAATTACCTTAAAAGCTGATCAGATTAGTATCACAGACAAGGTAGAATTACTTTCACATTTGGAATACACTGATTTCATATAAAATTAAATTCAGTGTTTTCAAATGTATTTTTTTAATGTTGAATTCATTGATTCAGGCTGTTTCAACACAAGCACATCAATGTAGTCAATGTGACTAAGTTTGATCATGATTCATTTATTAAAATGCTATTGGAACTGACCCATAAATCCAGGCAAACCAGTGAAACTAAATTGGTCTTTGTGTTTTAAAACTTGGTTTTATGATTCCAGCAGTTTTCTACTATTTGTCTCAGTATTCCCACTAGATGGCAAGCTTTAGTCATAAATACAAACGTTATTTTAAAAGCAATATAAAAATAGCTTTTTGTGTTATAATGTGACAAAAATGGCTAATGAGATGTTATTAATTTTTATAATAATTATCATTTTATCATGCTTAAAATAAAGAGATTAACAATATTTTTGGAGGAGTAGCTCCAAATACTGAATTGGAGAAAGCAAAAGATAATAATCTCCAAAGTAAGGCATAATATAACAGGTGTGGCAATACCAAGAAAGCTTTCAAACCCTTGATAAGTCTAGCAAAGCTGAACCCCTCTTCAGGGGAAAGATTGATCTTGCACAGAGAATAGAAGAAAACTAAAACAGACATTCTTTGACGCATTGGAATTTCATTTCCATGATGCTTGTTAGAATTTTTATATTAGTAATATTTGATTGTCAGAAACTCGGGAAGTTAATAATAGTTTTAAAAGGAAAAAAAATATGCTAAAGGCAGGTTTCAATTCAGTGTGAGCCCTAAATAACAGAACTTAGATTTCTGGAAAATTTTAAGGAAAGATGTTCATGAGAGCTTTTTGTTTGTTTGCTGTTTCATTTTGTAAGATACTATTCAATGCAAATATAACCAGATAAATCTTTGAAAAAAAGTCATTGGCCACTAAGAGCCAGGCATTTGAAACTGCAGCTGATTTTTGTATTACATTCTGTTACACTAATACAAAGGCTGTGAAGGGGGTTGAAAGGCTTTCAAGTAGAGCTTTTCTATCTCAGGTCAAAGTCTAAATCAAGAAAGAGAATACTCATGTATTTAAAAATCATGCACTGATTTTGAACATGATTGCCTATGGAGGAATTACAAGCTTTCCCTGCAAGACTCCGTCTCGTGGATTGGAAGTTAACATTCTGTGTTTAGATGAATTTTTATTGACTTCTATTATGCAAATGTAAACAAGATAAATGGAAAAGGGAACCTGGTTTAATTGTTACTCAGAAATGTCTACAGACAAAGTTGTTGGTTGGCAGTTTATTATATTTTCATTGGAAAGCAGTTTAAGCTCTGATTTTGCAGCTGTAAGGCAAATTGTGCTACCTCATCAGCCACGGCCTCTGCAGTGCTCCATTCAGCAGATACTGAAATCATTAATAAGAGAACATGCAACAGAACTCTAGAAGCTCGGATTTGCAGTCAGGTACATAAAAGTCTCTAATGGTAAAGCTCACAAGAAGATCGATAATTTATGGCTTTTAACAACATGCAATGTAATTTACAGGATGTTGCACATTGAAGCGTATGCCCAAAAGTTATATAAAGCCATGAATCATTGCATTGGCATTCCTGGGTTCCCTTTAGGACCTCATGAACTCCCTATCCCAGAAGAACAGTTCTTCAAGGGAAGCAAACTCCTATAATCACACACATACACACAGGTAAAATACTAATAGTCTGTGTTATTTGTATTTTTATATAGTGAGTTCAGTTAAAATGGTAAAATCTACAATGATTTATAAATGTGTTATGTAACATAACAGGAAAGAAAACACTTAACTATTAAATAAAGAGAACCTTTATATAAGATTTATTTAACTATTGTTAGGGGAATACATAGAAAGGATTGTATTTGATATATAACATACTTAATCACATCATACACTAAAAATCTATTAAACTATGTCAACAGAAAGCATAACTACATTAGTCCACCAATGTTGAGCCAAAACATGAATTTCCAATGCTACAATCGAAAAATACACAAAACCTAAATTTCCCAACTTTTATTTAATTAGTATGAAAACCAAATTCAGGACTACGGTACCAATGTCTTCACCTTCTCCCATTTTTCACTTCCTTGACCAGGAAGTGGTGCTTCAACTACTTAGTCCCTCCACATTGCTGCTTCTACGAATACTGAATTGTTTCTCAGGCACAAATGCTGATTCAGGGTTGAACAGTAAATATCTTCCCTCATTACTTATTTATTCCTTCTGGACTTCAGCCACTAACCAAAAATTGTCTTTAACCCAACCTGATCAAAATAGCTTTGATGGGATTAATTACTTCAGAAAATTATTTGTGCAACTATGGGAGATCATTTGCTTCATTAAACTTACTGCACAAGAAAGGGGGAAAATATTGAAATGCATTTGATGGCAAGGTATTGACTTTTTCAGGGACAGGGGATAGGTATAAAATGGGGAGCCTTTCTATGGGTACCACATGTGGCTTCCCTCCTTTTCTGTGTACTCTCTTTTCTAAGTTACTTTGTATCTTATTTCTAGTTGGACTTATTTTTTCGTTAATTTGGTTTTTTTAAATCTTTTCACTCTTTTGTTTTGTCATTGTTTTATTTCAAATCCAGTCTTTTTTCTTTACTCTGCATTGCAATTTTAACAAAGGGAGAAAGTGTAACCATCACTGACCCATCAGGCAAGTCAGAGAAACAGAAGAACAACTATTTATAGATTGGATTTTCCACATTTTCTCTTCTTCTTTAGTCATTTTTTTTTCATTTTCATTCATGGAAACTGTTTTTGACCACTTGTTCCACTTTCAGAAAAACTTATATTTGTTGACAATACAAAAAACATACTATAAACATTCACAGAACACAAATCAGAATATGTTTGTGTGTTTATGTTGCTGTCATCCACACTTCATTCTCCACAACCAAAAAAACAACTGGTGATCAATAAATCTCAGAATGAGTACACCATGTATATTGCCACAGAGCCAAAATATTAGGCAGAATCCTTACTAAGAAAAACTGAGGTAATCTTAAAGTACCAAGTTTAAATCTATTTTGACCAATTTGAATTGACTACCTAATACATGCACACGTTTTTCTATATGTAAATATAATCCAAAGAAAATCAATTAGATGTCTCTTATTTATAAAATATAGACTCAATGACATATGTATTGATGTTGGTAATTATTATTGATAAAGCAGCATCTGAAGAGAAAAGAACTATGGACTGGAAGTATAGGGGGAAAGTTAAGTTTATAGTTTGATATGATACATGCAAACTAATTAAAATATAGATTAAATCACTATTGAGTTGTCAAGATCTTATGTAGGCAAAGCCTTAAATAAGATATAAAAAAGAGTTCATGTCTCCAAGGACCCAATCTCTTTACCATAGTGACCATTATCCCCTTTTTCTGTTCTTTATGAAGCAAAAAGCTATCTTGCTCTCAATTCACTCAGTGCCCGTCCTACTGGTAAAACTCCCTTTTTGAGAAATAAGAAATAAGCATCCTTCCTGCTTTTAAATGATGAACCGAAATAACTTAAAAAAAACACTAAAATTTATTAAATCTCATGAAGATTTCTGTATTTTTCTTTATTTGTAGAAATGAAATGGTCATTTATAAGATGTAGTTCAAAATATACAAATCAAGCACATTATAACAGTGACTCTCAAAAGAAATCAAGAAAGACTCTGTTCACTGGAATAAAACAGACTTGAAAGATGCAGCCTTATCCTGTCAATTTGAAACAGCAAGGACTCTCCTGAAAGCAAAGCTCTCACAGGAAGACATATGCCTCTGTTTACCTCCAATTAAAATCAGAGGAGCAGAGCCGGGCACCTCAACTAGTCCTAATTACCATGCAGATGAAAAGCGATACTTAGAAATAGCTCCAAATCCACACACTGCAGTTTAAATGAATGAATTAAAAGTGTACTCTGTAAAGAAAGGGCATAAGCATCTCTTCTGAGGCTGTCTCAGGTGGACCTATTAAGTGGCCTTCACGATAGGGGTCATTCGTCTGCTGCTGTCTGTCGGGCTGACAGAAGGGTGTAGATTGCTATGAAAGACACAAAAGAAATGGTTATAACCTTCATCTCAACACAACTGAATGACAGCTCTCCATAGCTGTCACATGGAAGTCAAGTAGCAGCTATAAATCTAGGAATATTCTGAGATGATGAACTTCCATGCCAAGGGCACCTCAATTGGAGCACAAATCAAGGCTGTCATGGGAGCCTGATTATCCTCTTTATCTCTCAGAATCACATAGGTTTGGAGATTATGCTTAAGGCAGGGTTACTGGGAACTTTTAAATGAATGAAAGCCTCTCCAAGCAGTTTTTTCCCCCCTCCAACATATGTATTTATTCAGATAATTATTATAAAACATCAATAGGATTTTTCAGTCAAAAAAGATTTGTAGTTTGAGTCATGATCAGACTCTAAAGGAGTGGTTCCCAACGTGGGGCACACGCCCCACAGGGGGGCAATTTGATTTTTAAGGGGGACAATTGGAGAATGAGTTATTAACAGTAAATTTTTTTCATTTCTTATGGTTCTAGGGGCCTTGTATACAGTATATAAATATATATTGTGACATATTTATGCATTTCAGTTCTCTATTATGGGTTTTGAAATTTTGCTATTTTTTCATATCACTTCATATTATTATTATTTTTTTAACAATTTCTTAGTGATTTCTTCCTCAGTACTTCAACTGTCCTTTCATTCTGTTATTTTTCTTTCATGGATGCCATGTTCTTTGGAAGCTTGTTTAAACCAAGTTAATTACCTTTTAGGTTTCCTCCACGTGAATAGGAGTTCATTTTTTGAATAATAAGAATTATATGTCTTTGCGGGGGGAGGGGGGAGTACAGCATCAGTACTGTAGAGATGCTTAGGTGGGGCATGGCCAAAAAAAAAAATGGTTGGGAACCACTGCTTAAAGCATGACACTACGGGGAGGAAGGAGTGTTTCTTTAACTCGTACTTTGAATACTGTTACTGAAATTTCAGTTAAAAGCAGTCCTTGAGATGAAATCTTATCATTTGCATACTGCAAATAAGGTATTTTTTTAATCAGTTTTTGGTTCATGGACCTCTTTAAAAATCTGATAAAAATTATGAATCTTTTCTCTAGATAATACATAGTTTCCTGTATTCATAAAATTTTGAATGCAAATGTAAATTCTTCCTGAATTCTCTTAATCCCATGGACCTATATTAAGAACTGCTGATCCCCAAGACCAAATGTGAAAATGAAACATTCAGATTTCAAAGAAAATAATTTATAATCATTGGCTTCCTTTAGGCAAACTATTCTGAGAGGGTGGATTTTGACAATGATGTGATAGCTAAAGTAAAAGCACCTGTACAATTTCACAATTCAAACTGTATAATTTAATAAATTCTTTGAAGAGCATATACATTAAGTGATAAATATTATACAAATAGAGAATGTCCAATCATTTGCTTGAATCAGACACAACTAAAGAAGATAAACAACTATGTTGTGATTCAGAAAAGTAACATAAATCCCAAAGTGTATTTAACATACATAATTATATGTAGTGAGAAACTTACTCTCTAAGAGTATTTGAATCAGGAGAGTGTATAGTTGAATGCATAGTATTACTTATTACCTTGGAAATTTAAGCTTCAACTTAACCAAATGATGTTCTTCATCTTGTATTCTTCTGAAGACTCTGGTATCAGGTTCCCTCAAGCATTTCAATCTGCATGATGATGATAAAAGTTTGAATTCCTGGGGTTTTAAAAATAATTAACTCCACTCAGTTTTACTAGTTGTAAAATTAAAAATTAGGGCTCTAACCAAGCCCTAACTTGGACAGAATATTTTACTATGAATCATATTATAGTACTAAGCTAGATATTTAATTTAAACTTTCCTTTTAAATCTGTGTTTAATCCCAAATAAAATTATACTAAGTGCCCTCAGGAGTATCTTATTCAGAAATGCATAAAGCCCCATAGAATATGGGACAATATATTTCCCTTAGATAGTGCCTCTGTAATAAAACTCTGTGGTCAAGTGTTCTGTTTCTACTTCTAAAACCTATGCATTTTCCAGCTGACATATTCTTATATGTCTTTAGTTACTTTAAATAAGTGAAATGATTCCCCAAATCCAACCCTACTTTTATTTGAACCTCTCCTTGATTAATACAACACACTCAACTATGACCTAGAGAAATCAAACATGATTGGTTACTTAACTGAACTGTGAAAGAACTACAATAGCAATGTGTGTGAAACTGATATTTTTCTACATAATACTTATTTCAGATTTTCAACACCCACATAAGTTACTAAGTTTTCCCTTATTTAAGTGATTAACTTTTCTAAAGTACATAAGACATAAAAGATACTAAAAGAGTTGAAATAAAATGAGATTCAAACCAAAGTGTTTTCTTTTGCTTTATTTTTTTCTGGGTATTTATGGAGAGGGTAAGAAGTCTATGCTAAGTGGAATGTAAACAAGCCTTATTAGTTCCTTCAATTTCCAAAGAACATAGTTCAGCCCTTCTGAGCTTGAGTCACTGATGCTTATGACATGCAAGCCCAATGAAAAATCCCAAATAATCAAAACCCAACAACTTTAATTGCCCTATACCCCTGACCTCTGACCGTCATAATGACTGAATAGAAATTGGATGATCAGAACATTAGGAAATATGCATGCCCACTATCCAGTTCTGCCACCTTTAACTATATTGACTTTTTGGCTGGTTCTCATTTGGATTTTGCTTTGTTTTCAGTCTATAGTACTTGCATTCCAGATGGATCACTTTACTATTAGATTCTGATTTATTCAACTTGGGTTTTTTAAAAAAATATATTTTATTGATTTTTTACAGAGAGGAAGGGAGAGGGACAAAGAGACAGAAACATCAATGAGAGAGAAACATCGATCAGCTGCCTCCCGCACACTCCCCACTGGGGATGTGCCCACAACCAAGGCACATGCCCTTGACCGGAATCAAACCTGGGATCCCTGAGTCCACAGGCTGACGCTCTATCCACTGAGCCAAACCGGCCAGGGCTATTGAACTTGGTTTTTGTTTTAGATGACATTCTTTTGGCTTTGGTGAACTTTGTTTCATAGTACATCATCGAAGCTGCACAGTGGCTATTAAGAGATGCTCTCTTGCACAGCTGGTTTTTTGGTTACCACGTAGCTCAGAAACTCCTCCCACTTGACTGAAAAACAAAAGTAATTTATAATGGAACAGGAACTTGCCTTGCTACCACAGACCTAGGATCTTATATTTCTGTCATAACCACCCCACAACTTCCCTGCTGTAATCTAAATGTTTGTGTACCCCCCAAGACTTCTATGTTGAAATCCCATCCCCTAAAAGTGATGCTATTAGGAGGTATGATGTTTGTGCATTGATTAAGTCATGAGGAAGAGCCCCCAAGAATAAAAATAGTGCCCTTAGGAAACAGGCCCAAGAGAACTCCCTTGTCCCGTTGACCATGTGAGGACATAGCAAAAAGGTAACATCTATAACACAGTAAGAGGGACATCACTAGACATTGGATTTGCCAGCATCCTGATCTTGAACTTCCAAGCCTCCAGAACTGTGAGAAATAAATTTCTGTTGTTTTACCTAGACCAGTGGTGGGCAAACTGCGGCTCGGCAAACCACGGCTCGCGAGGCACATGGGGCTCTTTGGCCCCTTGAGTGTGGCTCTTCCACAAAATACCATGTGCGGGCACGCACGTACAGTGCGATTGAAACTTTGTGGCCCATGCGCAGAAGTCGGTATTTTGTGGTAGAGCCACACTCAAGGGGCCAAAGAGCTGCATGTGGCTCGTGAGCCGCGGTTTGTCAACCACGGACCTAGACTATGGTATTTTGTTATAGCAGCCTGAATGGACCAAGCTATTCCTCTATTTTCTTCTTCTTTTTTTAATCCTCACCTGAGGATATGTTTTTATTGATTTTTAGAGAGAGAGGAAAGGAGAGTGAGAGAGAAAGAAGAGAGAGAAAAAGAGGGGAACATTTGATGTGGGAGACAAATATTGATCAGTTGCCTCCTGTATGTGCCCCAACCTAGGTATGAGGCCTGACTGGAACAGTGTTCCAACCAACTGAGCCACCTGGCTAGGGCGATATCTCTGTTTTTAAAACACACAACTGAGATTCTGCCTCGATTCAACCTGACGTGTGTTGTAATAGTCTGTCAGTGGTTGGCAAACTGCGGCTCGTGAGCCACATGCGGCTCTTTGGCCCCTTGAGTGTGGCCACGAAGATTCAATCGCACTGTATGTGCGTGCCTGCATGAGGTATTTTGTGGAAGAGCCACACTGAAGGGGCCGCAGTTTGCCGACCACTGCTCTATGGAAACTAAGCCCTGGTTTACTAGACCATTTGCAATGCTTTCTTAAATAGAAGGCATATGAAAATCAATTACATTGTCTGCCTTCCCTCTCAGTTGAGAGGATCTTGCTATAAATATACTGACTCAGGTAATGTCTGCCTCTTGTAATACCAATGCCACCATCACTCTCAGCACAAAGACACTGATGGCTGTCTTTGACAAATTCAAGTTAAAAATGCATCATGAGAAACTGGACCAGTCCTCTTCTGCTCTTCCCTGGACGAGCCCCTTCCCTCCTCAGAAGCCTAGGCATCAGAAGTTCTCAACTCATCTTAAGAACTCATCCCAATGTTATCCAAGCTGTGCTCAGACTCATTGCCTGCGTTGATCTATCCTCTAATCTATCTTCTTCCTCCATGAACGTTCCTTGCACCCCCTTTAGAGAACTGATCTTTCCATTTTAATTGGTCAATCCCCCAAACACAAGAAATTAGTAAAATGCTCCTGAATTTCTGATTGCCATTATCTATAAGAATTCAGGCATCTAGAAAAAAGCCTATGCAATTTGTCGACCTTAAACAAATAAAAACCCATATATTTCTCCAGCAAAACTAGGTTTATTTGGGAACAAAGAATAGCAATCTGGGACATGCAGTCTAATGGAGAACCACAGAAGTCCAGAGAACAAAAGAGAGGAACATTCATTTTCAGAAGAAAGGGGAAGTTCAGAGGGGCTGTTGTAAACAAAGAGTCCATCGAAGGAAACTGGGAGTTTGGCATCTAGTGGCCATTCATTGGCTGATTTCTAATAGTCTCTCATTGGCTGAGTGATTGCCAGGGAAGGAGATCTTCCTTCTTCCTGCTGGAGTAGTGGAGTAGAAGAACATCTTTCTGTTGGAGATGGAAAGTATGTCTCTTCCTGTTTAGGACAATTGCTGGTGAGTAGGAAGGCATGAAAGCTCCTCCTATAGACCCTCCCAACTCCAATTTAAATGATGTTTCTATTTATAAACCTTTACAAATTCAAACTATATAGACCCCCTTCAATATTTGTCCAAAATATCTTATTACAATCAAATACATTTGACAAAATTCAAAAAGCATGGTAAGTAGTGTAGCAAAGATATAGTTAAAAATCTCTGTTCTGAAAATTTGTATGAAGAAGTGATGATAGTATCTAGATAAAAAAATATAGTGTTCATTATTTCTCTATTTAAATCTTCATAAATATATAACAAAAAAGACACTGCTTTGATTACTTTTACCAATACCTGTACTTAAACACATATTATAATAACTATAAAATCTGTATATTTTTTCCTGTGAGAGTATTAAAACACACAGACCTTGAAAATATTTCATTAATTTTTATTGTTTTTGCTGAAGGTTATACAAAGTAGCACACAGAGTTCTAAAAATTCATGTCATAATAAGAGACTTATCTTTTAGTCTTCCTCTCAAAAACCCAAGGTCAGGGCCTTAGTCCACCTCACAAATTTGAGATTTATCAATTTCTCATGAATCATCTGGTCTTCGAGGTTGCCTCTAGGTTCTACTAAAAGCACTGTACTTCATTTGCATTTACCTCTACAGGAAAAATATTGTATTGTTCTAACCAACTTCATTCCAAAGGAGTTAAACACAATGCTGATTAGAAAAAACTTCCATGATGTGATTTTCCTAACTTTGTATCCACCACACTGCTGGTTTTCTCCCCCTCATTGTTTCTTTGTAGCATTTTTGTTTTCTTTTATTGCCACACATGTTTCACCCTACAGTCTCTTATATAACAACTAGAGGCCCGGTGCACAAATTTGTGCATGGATGGGGTCCCTCGGCATGCCCTGTGGGCATTGGGCTGAAACCTGCAGTCCAATGCCGCCTGCAACTCCTGTCTGCTGTTCCTGCTCATCCCGGCCCCACTGTGCCTGCCACGGGCTTACACCCAGTCAGTCTTGATCAGGAAAGCCCTGCCATGAGCCCTGCGTCTGGTGCCCATCCTGAGGGGGGTGGGGGGGCAGGATGTGATTGGCCCTCCGGGTGGGTGGTGGGACATCCCTGCCAGTCCGGGATCCAGATCCATCCCGTTGACGTTCGTGACGGTTGTCAGGAGCCACCTGGCAGCTGCTTTTATATCATTTCTTCCTTGAGGAGTGTCTAAGGAGGGAAAGCAGCCGTGGTGCCTGAGGCCAACTTCCAGAAGGCTGGTGCGGTGTCAGGATCATGGCAGTGCTAGTCCGTTGGTGCCTGGCCCATTCTCCAGAAGTTGGACCTGCAGGACTACTGAAGGAGTGAGTGGCTGCTGCTGGGCTGGTGGGCCGCTGGGACGGGTTGGTCAGCTGAGCAGCACTCCCACTGTGGGTTGAGTGTCTGCCCTCTGGTGGTCAGTGAGTGTCATAGTGAATGGTCAACCAGTCGTTCAGTCATTCAGTTGCTTAGGCTTTTACATATATAGATGACACTTTGGATGTCAAAGCCAAATATCTTGAATCCTGGGTTTAAAAAATCTCCCCTCTTAAATTTAGGGGAAGAGGTATATGGTAATTTTAATATAATATATTCTAGTTAAGCACAATAAATATTAATTAAATAATAATTTGTCTTTATTATATGATTTGTTCAGTAATGTTTTTCTTTATTATTTGGGATATTTTAGAAATTACAACTATTGTTGAAAAATTTGATAGAAGGGAGAATAGGACAGAGAGAAAAATTAAAAAATAAAGAAAGTAAGCAGGGAGAGGTATTGAGATTGTTACTCAGAGTGATACCATTATTCCTATGGGCCCTGTGTTCTATTTTTCCATAACACAGAAAACAGCTTCCTTCATATATCACAAACTTCATTTGAAAACACCAATTCTAGAAAATGAAAGGAGAGTTCCATTTCCATGGCTCATTCTGTCTTTGGATAATCTGATGTACCAATTAGTACAATTTGTGATGTGGACATCAATTTACAAAGAGTTGTGTTGACTGACATAACCAGTTACTTATTGTGTATACAGCTCCTCAAGCTGCTTTAAAATGAGAGATCTTGATGAACATAAATTACCCTATTTTCCATTGTTTTCCCAAAATATTTTCCTATTATTTAAAAGGTAACATTTATATACTTGTTTATAAATTCATTATAATAAACCAAACACTTTCACCTCTAAACTTCTTGTCCATATATTCATTATCTGGCAAACTCTTTGAAAGAACTTATGATACCAGAACATTTTTCAGTGCCATTTTTCATATGTGGAGATATGCAAGGATGCATAGGTGTTCTATTGATCACTTGGGAAAAAATGTGTCAGGTTTATAAAACGAATGGGAAATAACTATTATTGGTATATAAACAGGCAGATATGCCCTGGCAACCAGGTTGCTCAGTTGGTTGAAGCATCATCCCATACACCAAAAGGTTGTGGGTTTAAATCCCCATCAGGACACATACCTAGATTGTGGGTTTGATCCCCAGTCTGGGCAAGTATGAGAGGCAACGAATAGATGTTTTTCTCTCACATCAACTTCTCTCTCTCTCTCTCTCTCTCCCCTCTCTAAACAGCCTCTGGTGGGGATTTAATAAAACAGGAAGAAATAACTTATTACTACCTAGAAATAATTTTCTAAACGAAGATTTAAAAAAATCTTGTGTATACAAACAATGGATGAAAGCTTTTCAGTATTTGTCATCCTATCTAATAAAAGAGAAACATGGTAATTAGCGTACGGCCGCTACACTTCCCATTGGCTAATCAGGGCAATATGCAAATTAACTGTCAGCCAAGGTGGTGGCCGGCAGCCAGGCAGCTGGAAGCGAACATGAGGCATGCTTGCTTCAGTGAAGGAGGACTCCAACGTTCCCCGCCTGCCTTGCTGGCCTCTGAGCTGGCAGTTTGAAACATTGTAACAAATATAGAAGCTAAACAAAACCCCAGAAACCAGCTTTCAGCCGGCCGGGATCTCAGAGCTGGAGATGATACAGTGTTTC
>NW_005359840.1:2085219-2099576 GCF_000412655.1 Myotis brandtii
CCATTGGCCCTGCCCTGAGTGTGACAGTGGCGGCACGCCAACCCCCTGATCGGCTCTGCTCTGTGAGTGACAGGGGGCAGCGCCCCAACCCCCTGATTGGCCCTGCTCTGTGAGTGACAGGGGGCAGCGCCCCAACCCCCTGATTGGCCCTGCTCTGTGAGTGACAGGGGGCAGCGCCCCAACCCCCTGATTGGCCCTGCTCTGTGAGTGACAGGGGGCAGCGCCCCAACCCCCTGATTGGCCCTGCTCTGTGAGTGACAGGGGGCAGCGCCCCAACCCCCTGATTGGCCCTGCTCTGTGAGTGACAGGGGGCAGCGCCCCAACCCCCTGATTGGCCCTGCTCTGTGAGTGACAGGGGGCAGCGCCCCAACCCCCTGATCGGCCCTGCTCTGTGAGTGACAGGGGGCAGCGCCCCAACCCCCTGATTGGCCCTGCTCTGTGCGTGACAGGGGGTGGCGCCGCAACCTCCCCATCGACCCTGCCTTGAGTGTGACAGGGGGCGGTGCCCCAACCCCCCAATCGGCCCTACCCTGAGCATGACTGAGGGTGGCATTGCAACCTCCCAATCGGCCCTGCTCTGTGCATGACAGGGGGTGGCGCCTCAACTCCCCAATCGGCCCTGCTCTGAGCCCGACCAGGGGCTGCACCTAGGGATTGGGCCTGCCCTCTGCCACCCAGGAGCAGGCCTAAGCCAGCAGGTCGTTATCTCCCGATGGGTCCCAGACTGCGAGAGTGCACAGGCCGGGCTGAGGGACCCCCCCTCCCCCTCGAGTGCACAAATTTTTGTGCACTGGGCCTCTAGTCTATAATAATAAAAGTACAGCATGCTAATTAGACCAGATGTCCTTCCGGACGTCCTTCCAGATGACCTTCTGGACAAAGCCTGGGCTGCAAGGGAAGCCCAGGTCCCGGGTGCCAGAGGGAAGCCGGTGCCAGCAGCCAGCGGAAGGAAGGCCTACTTTTGCACAAATTTCGTGTATCAGGCCTCTAGTTAAAAATAATAAACTTAATCTAGTTAAGCAGCATATAGTCTGTCTTTTGCTCCTGAAATCATAAGATTTCAGGCAGACATTCAGTAAAGCTAGTGATTAGCACATTGCTTGCTCCAAATTAAAATGTAATGAAAATGAATCAAGACAAAAGATATGCTATTTGAATCCACAACTACCAAAGGCTATATACCTCTCTTTCTGGTTTCATGTGATATTTGTGTGATATAGTGCAGTAAATTACAAGCTGGTTAGAGTTAAGCCACTTAAGCCAAATTATTGTATAATTCATACTTAAAAATGAAAATCTGCAAGGGCATGCTGGCTTGAAATTTTTCTAATATAGGAAAAAAGAAGAATCCTAATAAAAGAAATGTGTATAGATGAATTAGCAACTTTGCATGCTGGAAATTTGTAATAATAATTTTTGTTATACTGAAAAATGTTATGCTTAGTAAATATATGAACATAAGGCCACTGTGTTAATAAAACTAGTGATATGCTAAAAGTTCTAAAAATGTTTGCTATATAAGATATTATTACTTAGTGTCAAGATATTATTACTTAGGCCTGGTTCTTAAAAGATATGAGGTCACATGCTCAAAGTCACTAATCATCTGAGAGATGCAAATCAAAACGACAAAGAGGTACCATCTCAACACCTGTCAGAATGGCTATCATCAACAAATCAACAAATGACAAGTGATTTCGAGGATGTGGAGAAAAAGGAACCCTCGTGCACTGCTGGTGGGAATGCAGACTGGTGCAGCCACTATGAAAGACAGTGTGGAGTTTCCTCAAAAAATTAAAAATGTAACTGCCATTTGACCCAGTAATGCCATTTCTAGGAATATATCCCAAGAAACCAGAAACACCAATCAGAAAGGATATATGCACCCCTATGTTCATAGCAGCACAATTTATAATAGCTAAGATTTGGAAACAGCCTAAGTGCCCATCAGCAAATGAGTGGATTAGAAAATAATGGTACATCTACACAATGGAATTCTATGCTGCTGTAAAAAAGAAGGAATTCTTACCATTTGCAACAGCATGGATGGAACTGGAGAGCATTATGTTAAGTGAAATAAGCCAGTCAGAGAAAGATAAATATCACATGATCTCACTCATTTATGGAATATAATGAACAACATAAACTGATGAACAAAAATAGAACCAGAGACATAGAAGCATCAAACACACTGTACAACCTATGACGGACGGTGGGGGGTGAGGGGGATAAGAGATCAACCAAAGGACTTGTTTTCATGCATATGAGCAAAATCAATGGACATAGACAGTAAGGGGGTGAGGGCTTGTGCTTGGGGGAGGGGGGAAGGGAGAGAGGTCAATGGGGGGGAAAAGGAGACTCTTGTAATACTTTAAACAATAAAAGAAAAAGAATAGTTTGAAAAAAATGATATGAGGTCAAATTCTGGCACTACTTGCAGATTTTTTGTTTGACTCTGGGAAAGTTTTTGACCCTCTCTGTGACTTATTCCATTATTAAAAAATGGGGATTATACCTACCTTGTAGGGTTATTATAAAACTTATATAAGATAATCAGTGCAGCCCAACCAGCATGGCTCAGTGGTTGAGCATCGACCTATGAACCAAGAGATCACTGTTCGATTCCTGGTCAGTGCATATGCCTGGGTTGTGGGCTTGATCCTCAGTGGTAGAGGGGAGGGCGTGCAGAAGGCAGCCCATCAATGGTTCTCTCTCATCATTGATGTTTCTGTCTCTCTATCCCTCTCTGAAATCAATAAAAATATTTTAAAAAAAGATAATCAGTGCAAAATGCTCAGTAGAATGCCTGACACATAATAAATCCCAAAAACTGTTTTACATATAAGTGCTATTGTTATTATTGTTATTCCTATTATTATTTTATTATTCTATTTTCCAGGGTTAACGTGCTTTCTGTAGTCTTTATTTCTCTGTTTCAGAAATTTTTCTCTATACTACAACAGCCCTTTCACAGGTGTGTTATAATCTAACAAAGTTGATTACCACTCCTAAGGAAAGTGAGCTGACAAATTCATTGAATATATTGATGGCTTTGAGTGTGAATCATCTCAGGAATATGAAATGTTAAAATAAGAATGTCAGGTGATGAGAAAGCCTAATGCAAAGAATTTTCAAGGATGGCATTCCACTTCAGGCTGAACTGCATTTTGGGTAAGGAGCTTTCATAATATTCTTCAGGCATGTAAAATCCCTTCAACAAGAGATTAAGTCCAGGCCTTCAGTCGAGGACTGTAAGCCCTCTTTCTACTGTTTTGTTTATCCCAGGAAACATGAAGAGGTCAGTTCTATATGTTAAGTCTCAATTTCCAAAGTTTAAGACAAGGGAGGTATTGTGTATTCAAAGGAATAATGATTTATGTATATTCTGTTTTAAATCATTAAAATAAGAATATAAATTTTAAAAAGATGTAAAATGGATTCTGTCAAAGAAAATCAAGAAATATAAAATAAATAAAATATGTTAATTTCTAAACACAAGAAGAAAGGGGAAAATGGAAATTCTATCTATAAAAGTTTCCTACCTCTTTATTAAAATACTCAGAATGCACTGATTCTAATTTTCCAATTCTAATTTATAAGCTAGCGAAGAATGTGTGACTGGTCAATAATAACCATTAAAATTAATAGGAACATGTTTGTTGTTACCTTTGAACAAAATTAAACATATAAGGGCATTTTCAAATCAGAAAATATCACCTCTCCCCAGAACATTGGAGTTAATAGGTATGCTGTATGGAAACAGATTCTGCGAGTTGCATTCTATTCAAATCCTCTGGGATTTACTCTGCAATGGTTGCCAGTTGTCTCTTCACACTGTGTAAGAAAGCATTTCTTCTAACAGACACAACACAACTTCCTTAGTTTGTCCTTGCAAATGAATATACTGCACACTTACCAAGTACTACTTTTTAAAAATAATATCTATAATACCTTTGGATATGCAGCTTATAATATAGCTAATGAAACAGACTTTAGAGCCCTTCATTTGCAGGGGCCCTTTACATACCCTAGGAGGCAATCTAACAACTTTGCATTCATAATTTTGTATTAATTTTTTAAAGTGCCCAACTCAAATTGTATAGACTTCAAACCTTACAAATCCTGGATTTCTCCCTGTCTTAGAG
Source organism: Myotis brandtii (assembly GCF_000412655.1). NCBI lineage: Eukaryota > Metazoa > Chordata > Mammalia > Chiroptera > Vespertilionidae > Myotis > Myotis brandtii. Next base: position 2,089,365 of record NW_005359840.1, read on the forward strand.
TAAATTATCGTTTATTAGGTGACATTCTTAGCACCATGAGAATCAGTGAATGCATGAAAGCAGTGCTAAATGTTTTTCTCGCTAATTCATTTTTAATTGAGATATAATTGATATATAACCTTGTGCTAGTTTTAGGTGTGCAACATAATGATTTAATATATGTATCTATTGCAAAATGATTACCATAAAATGTTCGGTTAAAATCCATAGTTTCATTTTTGTGTGTGATGAGAACTATCAAGATCTGATGGGGGTCCTAATATGAGGTGACAGGAGAAGATTTGACTTTGGATGGTGGGCACATAGTGCAATATACAGCTCTTGAAGCATAGAAACCCACACCGGAAACCTTTAAGATCATGTTGACCAATGTCACCCCAATAAATTTAATTTAAAAAGATCTACTGCACTGTATATTTGAGAGCTGCAGATTTCTTTTAAAGATGGTGATTTTGTTCCTTTTAGATATATACCCAGAAGTGGAATTGATGGACCATGTGGTAGTTCTATTTTTAATTTCTTGAGGAACTTTTATATTGTTTTCCTTAGTGGCTGCACTAATTTACATTTTAACCAAAAGTGCACAAGGATTCCCATATTTCCATCTTCTCACCAACACATGTTATCTCTTATCATTTAGATAACAGCCATCCTAACAGGTGGGATATATCTCATTGTAGTTTTGACTTGTATTTCTCTGATGATTAGTGGTGTTAAGCACGTTTTACATGTACCTATTAGCCATTGTATGTCTTCTTTGGAAAAATGTCTATTTAATTGGATTATTTATGTGTTTTTCCTATTGAGTTGTATGAGTTCTTTACACAATTTGTATATTAACTCCTCATCAGATATATGAGAGGTAAATTATTTAGGTTGCCTAGTCATTATTGTCCATAGTTTCCATTGCTCTAAATACTCTGTTTTTGTTGTTTTTGCTGTTGTTGTTTTTGTGGGTAGTTTTTTGGGTTGTTGTTGTGGTGGGATTTTTTGCCTTTGCTTTTGGTGTCAAATCTAAAAAATCATTACCAAGATCTTTTTCCCTATGTTTTCTTCTTGGAGTGTGATGGTTTCCAGTCTTATATTCAAGTCTTTAATGCATTTTTAGTTGATTTTGAATATGATGTAAGATGGGGTCCAGTTTCATTCTTTTGCATGTAGTTGTCCAGTTTTCCCTATCCATTTATTAAAAAGACACAACATATTCTGGCCTCTTGGCTATGGGAATTTTTATCTGAAGATGGCCAGTGGCCACTTTAGTTGATTGTTCATATAGCAGCTGCCACCCAGTCAGACGTCATGATTCTATATTTAGTTTTCTTTCCAACAGAAGTACTGTTTAACACATGAGAATATTATTGGGACCCCACCACTTTCCTTGGAAATATTGTTGCTCAGTGAAGGACATTCTAAACCAAAATATCCCCTCTCAACTGTCAAAATTCAATAATCAGTTAAGTAATCTTTTACATATTGGGAAATTAAGGTGACATTTTCAAGGAAGTTGAATGGCCAAGAGGCAAACATATCTCATATATTACCCAGAGTGTCTAGGTCTATTTGAAATTTGTCTCAAAAATGAGAAACAATGTCACATTGTTATGAACAATGTAGAAGCAGTTTTCATACTGATTACCTGGACAACTCTTCTGTCATCACTGACCATTTAGTCAATATGCAATGAACAAATGGAATGTGTCAAGCCAATACTGTAAATTGCTCAAATTAAAGTAACAGCTTTGAAACATTAAGAATAAATAGATATTGATTACAAGTTTATGGAGTATTTATCATGGATCACTGTAGCATTTTCAAGACATTCATTTTCTTCCTTTACTTTTACTTTTTGGGATTCCTCTCCATGGTAATAGAAAGTAAAAGGCTGTCACTGAGTTGTTAATAGGGGAAGGACTTTGACTACTTTCTAAAAATGAAGCAGGAAGTAAAGATGAAGAGAATAAATGACTGGAAGACGATCACCTCATGACCCCTGTGTTCACCAGGACCACTGCAGCTCAGATTGTTTACATTTTACAATGTAGAGGCAATTTTCTCTGAACCTAATATAATATCTATTATAGCTATGTTGATGATTATTTTAGATTATGATCAGGCACTTTATTTTTTTGTTTTGTTTCCTGAAGGAGTTAAATAATATAAACCTACCATACTCACATAAGCAGACTATACTAAAACTTGAACTCCACATCTTGCCAGCTGAAGCTAAAGGGTGTCCCAAAATTCACGCAAGAAGTAATTTTGATAGAAAACACAGGTTATATATGGAATCTAACAAATAAACAAAGTCATCAAACTCATAGATAAAGAACAGATTGGTGGTTGCCAAAGTCAGGGTGAAATGGGTGAAGGTGATGAGAAAGTACAAACTTCCAGTCATAAGATAAATAAGACCTAGAGATGTAATGTACAGCCTGATGACTTGAGTTAGCAATACTGTATTGTATGTTTAGAGTTGATAAGAGAGTGGATTTTAGAAGGTCTCATCACACACACAAAAAAGTAACTATGTATGGTGATAGATGTTAATAAGAATTATTGTACTAATCATTTTATTGTGGCAATCATATATACATATACATACATCAACTCATTTTATTGTACATTTAGAAAATACAACGTTGTATGTCAAGTATATCTAAATAAAACTTGAAAAATAATTGAATGTAAAAAAATAACAATAAGAAATAAAATAGAGTGTTTTAAAATTTAAAAATAAACGAGTCCATTCATAAAGCAAAACATGCCTTCTTCACATTACACTTTTCAAAATAGGAGTGGGAACCAACTACGAAGCAAGCTTTGATATGTCAATTTGAGGTAATTAGTCACTGTTACTTTTGTCCTCGTTTAGAATACACTGGTAAACATGTTTGAGGGATTTTATTTTTGTTTTGATTGTGTCTGTTTTGTGTTAGTTAATTGGTCACTGTGGATGAAATCTGCTCTAACAAGTAACTTTTAACTAACCTATCATTTTATACTTGCCCATTAATTGCAAATACTGTCCTTTCAGTTTAATAGGTTTTCTCATCATTACCCCCTTGCTTCTAATTTACTGTGGCAATCACTCTTTGCTGGGGATGCAAGGAATCCTGCTATTTTATCAGGTCTTCAGTCTTACAATTTCCAGCCAGCATGGATGGTTTATTAGGCACATGGGGAAAAAAATTCTTACATTCTTGTCAAGTGGTAGGTGGGAAATTCCACTATTGTTTTTTGCCCATTATTTCATCTTTCTTTTGATCTTTGTAGGTTTTTAAAAAATCTAATAATGCTTCATAAAGAAGTATTTCTATAAAATTCATCTCTAAATAGTACTGTTGACTAATCATCTCATTAATGCTCTTTGCTTAGCTCTCTCATGTTCTACGTGATATACACCATTTTGGCTTTCAGAGTGACTCACCAAAATGATTTAATACATTTTCTTTTTCAGGCAAAAGATTTTTAGGACAAAATAATAGGCTTTGTGGTAAAAAGATTGGAGGTAAATGATCCCAGTTTTTTTATCTTTGAGCACAGATTCTGGCTCCATAGTTTAGGAGTGGTCAGTCATAATTCACATAGTGCTTTTATATCCACTATTGTATTTGACCTTACAGACATATTGTTGAGGCAGTTGTTAGTTTTTTTACTCATTCTGCAAATGAGGAAACTAAGACATAGCACAAGACAAATGACTTCTGAAAGGTCAAAGAATATGTAACACAGAAATTGAATTTGAACATCAAATTAGGATCCTAGAACAGCGAGTTTAAAATATTTCCCTGTTAATATAACTAAATTCCCCCACTTACATATGGGTAGAGGGAAAAATAGTGGAGTTTGGTAAATTTGATTAAGATAAAATTGAATACGTACAGCATCTTGCTACAAGATAATGCACTAATTTCCTCTCCTCAATCTCTCCATATTCTCAGGTTGTAAAAGATTAAATATATATTCAGTAGCTTCTAATATGAAATGGCACAGAATAGAGAAAACTGTTCTTGCATTGCTGTGGACACCTTTTAAGTATCCCTGTCCCATTCCCACCCACACCCTGCATACTCACTTCATTACCCTGTTAAATATAGGGAGTTTTATCTATGAAGACTAACTTAGCATACATAATGAAAGCAAAATACTAAAGTGAAAAAAGAAAGGAATGTATCTAAATGACAGACAGTATTTAAAGAGTATATTAAAAAAACAACAACCTTTGCTATTAGAATGAGTTTTGTTTGATTAAAGCAATAGTAGGCCGAGCTACAAGTCTAGTTTTGCTATAAAACATCCAGTCAGTCTCTCAATCAATTGGTGGTTATTTGTGTCCAAATTCCTCTTATCTGTGTCATTGTACATTAGCTCCATAGCTGACCACATATTGACCTAAATGACAGAAAAATGCAGATAAATATATTTGTATTTAAAACAGCCACAACATCTATTATGACTGCCCTAATTAAACTTTTTTTGAGTCCACTATTTTTAAAAGAAGTTTACCAGTTTCTATTTCATAATTATGTCAAATAAGGAAATACTTATTATCCTTAGGATTTATCAAAGTTATCCTACACTGGAAAAATAAAACCGATATCAATGCTTAAGTGCCTCCAAAGTTTTGCGATGAAACGACAAAGAGGACAAGGCAGAACTTTGCAGTAGCTCTAATTAAAACAGGAGTTTGCAAATGCATTCTGAGATACTGCAGAAAAGGGTCCTGGTAATTAAAATGCCACCTTTTCAAAGCATGTTTGGACATTATAAAAACAGTAACTTCATTGTGAATGAATGCAAAAGTAAATGATATCTGTAAAGGGACCCAGGAGTGCATGACCATGTTATTTACATTTATTTCTATTCATAATTAAGTGTTGAAATGCATTTAAATATAAACATCTTGCACACAAAAAAATTTAGATGTAATAAAAGATCTGTGGTTTTAAGCCACAAAATTTGGGGGTAGTTGTTACACAGCAGTGGATAACCAAGGCACAGTAAATATTGCATATATCCAGCATTTTACTTCAGTGTTATCTCCATAAAAATCAGACAAATATTTAATGAGATTTATTTTTTAAGATTTACTTTCTTAAACTTTTGAACTTTTAAAACTAAAAAACATGTTCATATTCAATGGTATCTATGGAAACAAAGAAACTTCTGTGCCAGTGTTGGACAATAATAGCTGCATTTGGGACAAAATGTTTAAAAATGAGACGTGGTAAAAACTGGTCATATGAAAATCCTAGAGGTAGACATTAAAGTTAAAATGACATATCTGTCCTTACTCATGGTTATTTAGGTGATGTAACATCACACCTCTGGCTGAAATTCCCTTTGCCAGTCATCCAAAGCCATTTCTGTTCATGCCAAATACCAAAGGACTTCTATTTAGATAAGAATGTCTACTTGTGTCTATTGGGAAATTCATTACCAGTCAGGAAGTTCTCAGGAAATGTCAGACATAAAAGAAAGTATCTTGAAAATAAAAATAAAGACCACAATATCAACCATATGACGTTATTTATGAGAATAAGAGAGAATTTATTTTCAGAGGACTGAGACTGTAAAACAAATTTAAAATCACATGTGCCATTGAATAGGCATAGGTTTTGAGAACACATAAAAGTCAGATAACATGTCTAGTTTTTATACATAACACCATGCCCTCATTGTGAGTATATTGTAAAACAGAAGACTTTTCAATAGGTAGCCTAAGTCCCTTAGGAGTGCATACCATTAACTTGAACACAGGAACATGTGTTCTTAGAAAAAGCATATCTAAAATTAAAATTATTTTTCTTTTCTTTTAGAGTTGATATTTAATTTATTTTTAATCTCCAATAACATTAAAGGATCACATGAGATTGGATGTTTAGTAAATAAAAATTGCACTTAAAAATTTTGAATCATTGCTACAGAAATTTTTCTAGGATTAGATAATATAAATGACTGCAAAATATGTTAAAATTGTTAAAGTGAGCAGGCTTATAGGGTTAATGTCCTTCTAGATCAGTGATGGTGAACCTTTTGACCTCGGCGTGTCAGCATTTTGAAAAACCCTATCTTAACTCTGGTGCCATGTCACATATAGAAATTTTTTGATATTTGAAACCATAGTAAAACAAAGACTTATACTTTTGATATTTATTTTATATATTTAAATGCCATTTAACAAAGAAAAATCAACCAAAAAAAATGAGTTCGCGTGTCACCTCTGACACGCATGTCATAGGTTCGCCATCACTGTTCTAGATAGTGATTTGATTATTACAAAGCTTTCCTTCTCTAATGTGCTGAGATGGAAAGAGCTCTGTACTTAGAATTAGTAGCTCTAATAGCTGGTCTTTGATTTGCTACTAATAAGTTCTTAGACCACAGGCAAGTGACTTTTTCTTCCTGGACTTCATTTCCTCAGTTTTGAAATAGGGCATTTTCATTAGTATTCCAAGTTCCATCAGCTGTAATATTCTATATCTTTCCACTAGTTTTACTGAAGTTCCCATATTATTTGCTCCTGTAGGTTAATACACTAAGTGCGTTAGTGTATTGAAGGCAAATATTATCTGAGAAGAGTTGCACATTAAGCCATTGTTAGCCACTAAAACCTTAATTTGATTCAGTTTATTAGATTAGGTAACAGGGACCTGAGGGGATAAAACTAAGAAAGGGAAAGTTTGACATAAGGGGAAAGAGCAGAAAAACAATGGCTTGATGACCCAAGGAGTCACAGCTTATATATACTTACAGGGCACTAGCCTAGACAACTTCAGTGTTTGCCTAGGAGAGTTCTTAGTGATATGCCCATGGGTATTATGCAATAATATTATGCACATACCCTAATTGAGGTTCCATTATATATGAAAAAGGGACTGCTTTGGCAAATTGGGTCTTAAATATTTTATTCTGGATCTACTGTCTCAAAGATACCAAGTGTCCTGCCATCATTGTATGGTAGAGTAAAATGCCGTGGCTGAAAGAGAAGCGTACTGGTGCCCTGCTCCATGACAAAGTGAATCATAATAAAAATTCATTTTGTAACTGCCACAGTAAACAAGCCTATCCAGGGTGTGGCCTCTGTGGAATGAAATGAGGGTTTTCACAGCCCTAAACTACATCTGCATTCAAGAATGAGAAAGGGAAGTATGAGTTATCTCCCTCTTGTGCAAGGAGACTTTCCAAAACAATCACACAAACCTTGTGCTTGCAAATTGATCAGATGTTAGTCACTTAGCCACACATAACTGTGAGAGATTATGAGAAACAATATATTTATTCTGAGTGGCAATGTGCACTGATAAAATTTAGGATCAACTTGACTAAATTAGGCTTCCGCTGGAGATGACAGCGTAGCTAGCTATACATGGTACTCACATCCTCCCACAACTACTTCAATGTTATAACAAAAATACAGAACAACCATCATTCAGAACTTGAAATCTAGCTGAACAGAAGTCCTATAACTAAGGATATAAAGAAGAAGCCATATCTAAACTGGTAGAAGGGGCGGAGACTCAGAATGTACTGGCCCCCTACCTCTACCCCCCCCACCCACACACATACATGACAGTTAAAAATCAGCAGGGATATCTCAGCTATGGAGGTCCCCCTCAGGAGTAAGGAGCCCCAGCTTCATACCAGGTCCCCCAGACCAGGTTTCTAGTGCTAGGAAGAGAAGTACTCATAACTTCTTGCTGTAAAAACTAGCAGGGATTGTGGCTGAGTAAGACAGTGGGCTGCTGGACATGCAGGTGTCCTTTATTAAGGGCCCACACACAGACTTACTGGGACTCATTCCCTCTGAGTTCCAGCCCTGGGACAGCAGGTCCAAAGGCAACAGGGACTTATGGGGAGGAACTGAATTGTATGATATCAGGACAAGGGCTGGAGAGGCAGCTTTCTCCCAGACAAAAGTTCTGGCAGAAGCCACTGTTCCTTTTATGAGACTCCCCATCCCCAACATACGTGTGTGTGTGTGTGTGCACGCGCGCACACACACACACACACAGTCAGCAGGCAGTATATGTCCATCAACCTGCTAACACTGTTCACTCTGCCCTGGTGATTCCCTGAGACCCAGTCCCACCCACGCCATTTCCAGTGGCTGTTTCATACAATGGCCTGCCTTGGCTCCTGCTGCAAACTTTCTTAAATCTCTCAAAGATTCAAAAACCCCAAACAAGTAGCATCTGCCCTTGTCCTGCCCTGTACCACTTGTTAAATGGCCCCTGGCCTGGCACTAGTGGCAGCCAGCCTCTGTTCAAAATGTGGTCACTCCCAGGCACCTCCAAGACCAGCACAAGTGGTGATCTTCTGCAGATTTCTCTGTAGCTCATGTCAGGTGGCCCTGGGCAGGACACAGACAGCAGCAGACCTTGGCCTGCACCTCCCTGGAAGTCTGAGATCCAGAGCACAAAGTGGTCAGCTTCAGACCACTTGGAAGCACCACTCAACCACCTCCTCGAATAACACACTCAAGGGGAGGACTTATTGGGCAACAGAGACTCACTAAAGCCAGTTCTGCTCCACAGAATTGATCCCTGCATAGCAGCTCCTGCCCTGCAGTTCTGTAGTTGTGGTCAGTCCTTGCAGCCTATATGCCTGAGGGTAAATCCTCCCCATTGATTTGCCAACACAAATCAAGGCTCAACTACAATAGCCAATGCTGCAGGGGGGGGCGGGGGGCTATATAGAGTACCCAGCTCAGGTGACTGGGGAGGCTGCACCACTGAGCCTACAGGACATATACTATATAAGACCATTCTATCAAGACTGAGAGACGAGCAGGTCTACCTAATACATAGAAACAAACACAGGGAGGCATCTAAGATAAAGAGATAATAAAACACATCCCAAAAGAAAGAAGAGAACAAAACTCTGGAAAAAAAAATTAAATTAAATGGAGATAAGCTGTCTACCAGATGCAAAGTTCAAAACACTGGTAATAAGAATGTTCAATGAATTAGGGGGAAAGTAGATGAACTTAGTGATAACTATAACTGAAAGTTAGGTAACACAAAAATGGAGGCAGAAAACATAAAAAGAACCAGTCAGAAATAAAGAGTACACTAACTGAAATGAGGAATTCATCACAGGGAATCAATAGTAGAGTAGATGAAACAGAGGATCAAATCAGTGATATGGAAGATAAGAAAATAAGAAACACCCAATCAGAACAGCACACACACACACAAAGTAATCTAAAAAAATGAGAATAGTTAAAGGTGACTCTGGGACAATGTCAAGCATACCAACATTTGCATCCTAGGGGTGCTGGAAGGAGAAGAGAGAGAGCAGGGAATTGAAAATCTATTTGAAGAAATAATGAAAAAATGACATACTACTTCCCCAACTTGGCAAAGAAAATAGACATATAAGGTCAAGAAGTGCAGAGAGAGTCCCTTACAAGATAAACCATAAGTCCGGCCAGCGTGACTCAGTGGTTGAGTGTTGACCTATGAACCAGGAGGTTGAGGTTCAAGATTCCCTGTCAGGGCACATGCCCAGGTTGTGGACTCAATCCCCAGTGGGGGGTGTGCAGGAGGCAGCTAATCAATGATTCTCTCTCATTATAGATGTTTCTATCTCTCTCTCTCCCTTCCTCTCTGAAATCAATAAAAATATGGATATATATTTTTTAATGAACCATAAGACTACCAGCTAATTTCTCAATGGAAACTTTGCAAGCCAGAAAGGATTGGCACAAAACATTCAAAGTGCTGAAAAGCAAGGACCTACAGCCAAGATTAGTCTACCCAGCAAAGTTATTTAGAATCAAAGGACAGATAAAGAGCTTCCCAGACGAGGAAAAGCTAAAGGACTTCATCGCTATCAAACCAATATTACAAAAAATATTAAAGGGTCTTCTTAAAGAAGAAGAAGAAAAAAGATTTAAAATATGAATAATAAGATGGCAATAAATACATATCTAGCAATAATTACTTTATTTTGTTTTGTTTTGTTTTGTTTTGTTTGGCAATAATTACTTTAAATGCAAATGGATTAAATGCTGCAATCAAAAGACATACAGGGGCTGAATGGATAACAAAACAAGACCCTTACATATGCTATGTAGAAAGACTCACTTCAGATTGAAAGACACACATGAATTGAAAGTAAAGAAATAGGAAAAGATATTTTATAAAAATAGAAATAAAAAATAAGATGGGATAGCAATACTTATAAGAGACAAAATAGACTTTATTA
>NW_005359840.1:2099883-2102066 GCF_000412655.1 Myotis brandtii
ATATGTGTCTTTCTCTGACTGGCTTATTTCACTTAGCATAATACTCTCCAGGTCTCTCCATGCTGCCTCAAAGGGTAAGAGATCCTTCTATTTTACTGATGCATAGTATTCCATAGTGTAAATATACCATAACTTTTTTTTTACCACAGCTTTTTTATCCACTCATCTGCTGATGGGCACTTAGGCTGTTTCCATATCTTAGCTATTGTAAATTGTGCTGCTAATGAACATAGGGGTGCATGTATTCTTTTTTATTGGTGTTTTGGGATTTTTAGGGTATATTCCTAGAAGTGGGGTCACTGGATCAAATGGCAGTTCTATTTTTTATTTTTTGAGGAATCTCCATACTGTTCTCCACAGTGGCTGCACCAGTCTGCATTCCCACCAGCAGTGCAGGAGGGCCCCTTTTTCTCCACATCCTCTCCAGCACTTGTCATTTGTTGATTTGTTTATGACAGCAATTCTGACAGGTGTGAGGTGATACCTCATTGTTGTTTTAATTTGCATCAGAAATGGAAGAAGATATTTTATGAAAATGGAAATAAAAATAAGTTGGGATAGCAATACGTATAATAGACTTTAAAACAAAGCTATATAACAAGAGACAAAGAAGGATCCAGCAATTCCACTTCTGGGTATTTATCTGAAGAAACCTGAAACACTAAATCAGAAAGACATATGTATCCATATATTCATTGTAGCATTATTTACAATAGCCAGTATATGGAAGAAACATGTGTCCATCAACAGATGAATGGATAATTAAGAAGTGGTCCATATATACAATAAAATATGACTCAGCCATAAAATAAAAAATTAAATCTTGCAATTGCAGCAACATGGATGGACCTAGAGGGTATTGTGTTGAGTGATATAAGACAGAGGAAGACAAATGCCATATGATTTCATTTATATGTGGAATCTAAAAAACAAAACAAACAAACAAGCAGAGCAGAAACAGACTCATAGATACAGAGAACATTTTGAGGGTTGTCGGATGGAAGGGTGGTTGGGGGGATGGATGTAAAGATAAAGGGATTAAGAATTACAAATTGGTAGTTACAGAATAGTCATAGGGATTTAAAGTGCAGCATAAGAAATATAGTCAATAATATTGTAATGACTATGTATGGTGTCAGATGGGAACTAGATTTATTGAGGTGATCACTTTACAAGTCACATCAATGTCTAATCATTGGGTTGTATACCTGAAACAAATATAATGTTGTACATCAACTGTAATTGAAAAATAAAATTACTAAAATAAAGAAAAATACTAGATTATGAGAACCTTGATGAAGGCAATGCAACTTCATCACTACATTAATAGCACCTAGTATGGGACCTGGAATATGATAGGTAGTAATTACTTGTCCTATCTAATAAAAGAGAAAAATGGTAATTAGCGTACGACTGCTACCCTTCCCATTGGCTAATCAGAGCGATATGCAAATTAACTGCCAGTCAAGATGGCGGTTAACCGCCAACAAAGATGGCGGCTAATTTGCATACTGCAGGCAGGATGGGACAGCGCTATTCTGCCTGCCCCGCAGCCATCCGGGCCTGCTATCTGTGACCCTGATGGTAGGCGACCCCTGTGCAACCCGACTCAGGGCTGGCAGGCGTGACCCCAGCGATCTGCCACTGGCCAGGCCCCCAACCGGCTCTCCGCACTGGCGTGGACTGCTGCCCTTCAGCCAGCAGTCGCCCCCAACAGGCCCTCCCGCCAGGGATGAGCAACTGGAGATCCCACAGCAGGAAAGGGGGGCCTGCAGCCAGCCCCTGTGTGCGCCTGCCCGTGGGATCGCAGCAGCGGAGATCACGGAGCAGGATAGGGCAGCCAGCAGCCAGCCCCTGTGTGCGCCTGCCCATGGGATCTCCGTGGAGATCACGGAGCAGGAAAGGGTGGCCTGCAGCCAGCCCCTGTGTGCGCCTGCCCGTGGCATCGCTGCAGCGATCACGGAGCAGCTAAGGGTGGCCTGCAGCCAGCCCCTGTGTGCACCTGCTGGTGGGATCTCCCCAGAGATCATGGATCAGGAAAGGGCGGCCTCTAGCCAGCCCCTGGGTCGCTGCAAGGATCACAGAGCAGGAAAGGGCGGCCTGCAGCCAGCCCCTGTGTGCGCCTGCCCATGGGATCGCCCCAGAGATCATGGATCAGGAAAGGGCGGCCTCTAGCCAGCCCC
>NW_005359840.1:2121042-2125969 GCF_000412655.1 Myotis brandtii
CACACGGCGCCCACTCTGAGCTTCCAATGTGGTTGGGAGCAGACCACCAGTGGACACACACACACGGCAACTGCTCGGAGCCTATGTGGCGGGGCTGGGGGCAGGCCCCCAGCAGACACACACACACAAACACACACACAGGGACGGCTGCACTGAGCCTCTGGTGCCAGACTGTGGCCATCAGTAGGACATCCACTGAGGGCTCCCGGACTGAGGGGCAGGCTTGGCTGAGGGAACCCCATCCCCCAGTGCACGAATTTCGTGCACTGGGCCTCTAGTCTTATAATAAATGAATACTAATAGAGTCAATAAATAAATAAAAATTATGATCCACTTTCTCTGGATAAACAGAAAGATATATATTGGAGACCAGTGACAGTCTTGACCACAAAATGCAGTCCTATGGGCTCCGAGGCCCCATATACCTTACTACCTTCAATTAAGGATAGAAAGTCTGCAGTTAAATCAAAAATTCAGTTCCAGAGAATAAGCCTTAAACCTTAAACTTTGCCATGTGGCACTAACCTAATTACCTAAATAAACAATAATAGCCAACTCGAAATCCGGAAAAGTATAAATATTATTGGAAGATAAAGTCTCTAATGCTAATAGCCATAATATAGTAAAAATAGAAGCAATAATAAATAGTATGCAAAAGTATCCTTTCTGTCTTGGATTGTACATAATTATGCTTTTGAAAAACCAGAAAACATTCATATTAGGGAATTACTATTTAGACATATATTTCACTCTAATGACCTTACAGAACGGGTGTGTTAATATCTGCTCAAATTCAGTAAGCAAGAGGCTTTCCAAATAAGCAGTAACTGGGATAGAAAAAAAAATTAACTAACCTTCTTCTAAGATATTCTATAACTTTTCCAATACTGTCTATAAACTTTTAAGACCAAAACTACACTTCAAAACCATGAATTATTTTTCCATCTTAATTAAAAAAACAGATTTCAAATGTCTTTTTTTTACCTATTGGAGAAACGTCAAGGAGAAATATCCTTTGACTAGTAGGGTAATCAAGGACACTTTATATTAAGTTGTTAATTTGTTTATCCATTCAATCTGGTAACTTAATGAGAAAAGTGTATGTAAATATTTTAGAGCAGAGGGGGATGTATTTTTCATTCTAAGACCATAAAAACCATGGGTCACTCAAAAACAACTATAAGGCCTACTGGTGTGCTGCAATCAAAAGTGACTCATTTTGAACAAAAGTTTCACAAAATCTGTGAAGCGGAGGCTGAGCCACAGCAGTATAGATCACACCTACAACTGAAAACAAACCAAATGACCTATGGTGTGAGAGCAGCGGAGTCCTGCAAGTTACCTTATTTCAGTGGCGTCATTTCAGGGACCCTAGACAAGCACCTTCCCTACTACCCTCGCCACGGAGCCTGCAGTTCCCAGATCAATAAAACATCATATGAATTAACTAGGAGGAATAACATAATAACCCGTGATCAGCCATTAATGCCAAAATACAGATTTAGTTACCGTCCTAGCACTCATCTAGCAGAATTCTCTGGAAGAGCTACTGGATAGGAAAGGTTGATGTTCGGGAGGAAAAGTCTGAAGCATAGCAGGCTCGCAGTGTTAGATGGAGGACTGGCGGGTATCTGATGACAGGAACATTCTCTAGATAGCAGGGTATAAGACTTTGGGAAGTTAGTAGGGTGCACAAGATTAACAAGTAAATAAAATAATATATGATCTAAAAATTGTGCCTCCATTATGTTTACACAATAAACATTGTGATGTATACATATAAAGGAGATTATTATATATCTTAATCATGAATATGAAAAAATGTCTACTAATAAGACTGTTAATCTGCATTAGTCACAAAATCAGAATGCTCCAACTATCGATCTTTATACCAATCAACATGGAGCTATTGATTTCCTACCATTGGGTTAGCAGGCACTAGTGATCCAAAGATGAAGAAGGTATAGTCCCTGACTTTCTTAAGTTCACAAAGTAGATCTAGGCAGTAAAATGTACTTAGAGATTTTAAAAATTCCCATGGAACTCAGAAATAGCATTAACATTAAATTACAGCCACATCAATCCCTCCATAGTTAAGTCATTTTCAAATTTTAATTCCACTTTTTTTCTAGAGATCATAAAGTCACTATAGCACAAGAAAACAGCAAGTCCTAAAAGCAATACAGATTAAGTGACCCCACCCCCATTGCAGTTGGTGCCTCAGGGCACAACACATAATAGTTGAAGGACCATAGTGAAATCCTTCATTTCTCAAGCGGGTGCCTTTGCAGTCAGTAAGTTGTCTTTTGCTCAATAGGAAGTCTTTTAGTCAGCAACGTGTCTTTGCTTACAGAGCTCTGAATAGACTGCCAGGACTCTGCAAATGACAAAATTAGAATAATTAAACAGTCATTCATGAATGAACATACTTAACCCAAGATTGTTCCAGTAGAAGGGGCAAGAATAGCTAATATATTAGTCAGCAACACACAGACCAGATGGAAGGGTGAGTTTTTAAAATGTTATTTGAAACAAAGCATTCAGGGACAGTCTGAGACACTCAAACTCCTAAAACCCAGTTTTCTGGGGCAGGAGCCAATGAAGAAAAACAGAACTTTTTTCAGGCAGATATTTAATTAAGGTTCAAGTAATAATGTGCTCCAAGTGCTATTTCATTTTCCTTTATCGCGGGAGCCCAGAGAGCTAAGGGATCAGTGAGGTGTACGGTTGATGGCCCCTGACTTAACAGCCTACCATGAGACAACACAAAGCTCACATCCAATAGCCACATATTTAGCCATTTTTATTAAAATGTATTACATGTGCATTTTAGATTTTTTAAAATCTAAGAGTGTAAAGACAAAAGAATTCTATCCCACTGACAACCACTCTTCACAAAATGTTAGTGAATTCTTCCCAGTGTTTATTCTCCTCTCTCTCTCTCTCTCTCTCTCTCTCTCTCTATGGAATCATTTTTATAAGCAATTTTGAATTGTTTTCACATCTAGCATTATAAGCTTGGCATTTTCTCATGTATTAAAAATTCTGTGAAAAAATATTTTCAGATTGTTTATATTGAGGTATAATTTACATAGAATAAAATACACAGATCTT
Source organism: Myotis brandtii (assembly GCF_000412655.1). Lineage (NCBI taxonomy): Eukaryota > Metazoa > Chordata > Mammalia > Chiroptera > Vespertilionidae > Myotis > Myotis brandtii. The sequence continues at coordinate 2,124,157 of NW_005359840.1, forward strand.
AAGGGCACAGCTCAACACCCTTATCAAAATACAGATTTTTCCATCCACTGGGAGACCTGAACGCCCCTCTGAGTCCTGGGGTGGTTTCCACTCACCTGTCTCCCCTCTGACGAGCTGCTACTCCCTCCATCACTGTCTGCCTCTCCAGTCTGGAGACTGTGGGGCTGTGTTCTGCCCCCTCTTATGGACCTAAGAAGAGTTGTTGATTTTTCAGTCTTTTCAGTGTTTTACTTATTGTTTGGATGCAGTGGTGACTTCCAAATTCCTTCCATGTGGAACAGGAAACCAGAAGGCTAGGTTGCCTTTGCTCTTGGTTGGTTGTTTCCTTTGCTGTCCAGAAGCTTTTACCATAATGCAGTCCAATAAACAATACAGGATAAGAAAAACAGATATACATCATCTATTTACATGTAAGAAATATTTATCTGTGTTTGTTTCTCCATAGCATACATCTTTGTCATAGATTGTTCTGATAAACTATGCAAACTAATTTTCTCTGTGAGGACTGTAGTGAGAGGTATTATGTCACATTTATTCATGGGTACCTACGTCTTACTCTAATCTCACCATGTAATTTTTTAGCCAAGAAAACTCTAAATTGGAGAAGGCTCTGATTTGGTTAATATAACTCTTGTTTTGGTAAACCCAAAATGATTTTTTACCATTCTTTTTAGTAGACTGGTTTGTTATTGGAGCTTTATTACTAAGACTACGATGAGTTATGCACACTAAAACTATTTATAGAAATGTTTCCAATTATTTTCCAGACATCTTACATAAAAATGTAAGAAGACCGATTTCTGAATAAACTCACCAGGAGGAAGCCCAAACTTTTAAACATAAAGTATTAGGATCTTCATTATTGTCTCTGCCAGTTCCCAGCCTCACTCTCCCACCCTCACATCTGACTGACAAGACCTACTCCTAATCCAATGCGGCTGCACTGCACGCAGTTTCCTCATACATGCTTCTTGTTTCACCTGATCAATTTCCTCTTGGTTTATCCTAATTTTTTCATTGGCTTCCACCTTAAGTATTATTACCTCCAAGATTATTCACCTGGCAGCCCATCCCACCCCAGTTATCACCCACTGCATAACCCAGTCATTGCAACATAGCTCAGAAAAAGTGACCTTTTTATATATGTGTTTCCCTTTCTAGGCCACAAGAACCTTGAGGTTTCTTATTTGTGTTTGTACCCCAGTGCCTCATTCTATGTCTGGTAAATACAAGATATTCAATATATGATGACTGAATGAACAGATGGATGGAATCTGTGAGAGTTACTTAAATTATGGCCTTAGACAAATAAGTCATCAATCTAATATCTCTGGACTGACGTGCCTTAACCTATAAAATGAAGACTAAATGCTCTCTGTGTTTCTTTCCAGGTCAAAATTTTGCCATCCCCTCCTCCTGTAACTTTGGATCTCTATTGTGTCACTTCTTAGAATTCTTAATTATTTAAGTTTATCTAAATACTGTAGTAAATATTTGAGGAACAGACAATGGTGGTGTTTCATTATTAATACTGATGATATAAAGTAATGTCAAGGCCTTGAGAAAGCCTCTTCATACTGCATCCTTGCTTATATATCATAAACACAATAGAAATAATAAAAAAATATCCATTGATTTGGTCCCTGTATGCCACACAGACAAACTTATGTGAAAAGTCCTATATGGCATGATTTGGGGACCATTGAAATATGCATTCAGACAAAAAGTATGCTGAAGTTGCATTTTCCTATTTTTTAAATGATACAAATACCATTGAACAGAGAGGAAGAGAGAGAGAGAGAGAGAGAGAGAG
>NW_005359840.1:2126000-2131525 GCF_000412655.1 Myotis brandtii
AGAAGAAGAAGAAGAAGAAGAAGAAGAAGAAGAAGAAGAAGAAGAAGAAGAAGAAGAAGAAGAAGAAGAAGAAGAAGGAGGAGGAGAAAAGAGACAGAAAACAGGACAGGTGAATGGGAAATTTTGCCTGCCACTCATTGAGAATTAGACCAGAGTGAACTATTTTCATCCTTCAGTCAGTGGTTTTGTAGGCCTTTCTTAACATCCTAAACACAAATCTTAAGTGTTCAAGGATAGATTATGTTATAGTCTATGGTACTTTACAATAGGCCAATGACTTTATCTATACTCAGGCAAGAAAATAGTGATCTGTTCCAATATCAGCAGAGAAACTGGTCATATAGGACTTAATAAGATTCTATTCATTATTTTTCAACCTGATGCCTTCTTATGCTATTTTAAGACTAATTTGACCATATAACATTCCACTTTACATGATGACTTTATCATCTAACCCTAGGTGACATACATTTCCATTGTGTCTCATTTACCTGCCAAAGTTCCTAAAATCAACTCAGTTAGCATGACTTAGTTAGGGGTGATATTTGCATACAGTTGTCCCCATATCCTGAGGAATTGGTTCCAGGACACCCCCATCCCCTGCCATGAATAATAAAATTCCTAGATGCTCAAGTCCCTTATATAAATTTACATAAAGTGCCATAGTATTTGCATATAACTACAAACATCCTTCCATATACTTTAAATCATCTCTATTACTTATAATTCCCAATACAATGTAAATTCTATGTAAATAGCTGTTATACTGTATTGTTTAGGGAATAATGATAAGTCTATATATGTTCAGTACAGAGACAACCATCATAAGCCTAACTACATAATACACAACAACGGACCTTTTTTTCCCCCAAATATTTTCTATCCTCAGATGTGAACTCATGGATATGGAAGGCTGACTGAACACTGTTAGGGGCCATGAGGGATGTAGAAGAACTTCAGAATTATAATGTGTTGTGGAAGAGCAGTCAGGGGCAGCTAAAAATGTTGACCAGGGCTGCTATTAGCTGAAACAGTGCTTTTATGCAAATGGAAAACTATAAAGTTCCATTTCCTTAGGAAACATTTCTATCTCTCAGAAAAAAAATTAATAGTCTACTGATTTGTTTAGAACAAGAAACTTTAGAGTTATCTTTCAGAAAAATGTAGAAAATGTACAAATGTTGGATATGTTCTATGTAACTGGTGCCCCCTTTATGTACAGTGGCCTTGTGATGTGCACACTCCGCACAGCGAGCACAGCAGCACTTGTCTAGGGACCTGAGAAGGAGTCAGCAAAAGGCTATGATAGACGAGATCAACCAAAGAACTTGTATGCATATATGCATAACCCATGGACACAGACAATGGTGTCAAGTCGTAGGCTTGGGGTGGGGGTGGGGTGGGGGGGAGGGGATCAATGGGGGACAAAAGAAGGGCTTCTGTAATATTTTCAACAATAAAGATAAATTAAAAAGAAGAAATGATGTGACAAGAAGACTAGAAGTGGGGGAGAAACAAAAAATAAAAAGCATGGAAGAGCAGCGTGGGGTGGGGTGGAGGGGATCAATGGGGGACAAAAGAAGGGCTTCTGTAATATTTTCAACAATAAAGATAAATTAAAAAGAAGAAATGATGTGACAAGAAGACTAGAAGTGGGGGAGAAACAAAAAATAAAAAGCATGGAAGAGCAGCAAACACAAACTTGGCAACCTTATCAATTTGTTCAGAACCTCTCACTGCTCCATGATACAGACACATACATCCTGCTACCCAAGAGCCCAGTTGCCAGCATAAGATTGTCCATGTTCAGTCCTGTTGTTCCCACTGATGAGAAATATCAAAGATAGAACAAGTTATCGAAGCTTACATCAGAATTCAGAACGCTGCTTCTAACTTTAATATGCATTGCTAATAAATTATTTGGTGTCTCTCGCCAAATTCATTTGGTATAACTAATTGAATTATACCACAATTGAACTGGCTTTCCAGGAAGATATGCAGTATCTCATACAAATTAAATTTTCCCTGGCCAGTGGTAACTTGAACCAACATATTTCAAATGTATATTTTTCCAAATACCAGAATTTGTAATCTGACTCATCATTTATTAATCAAAAGAAAAACAGAAAATGACCTTTCACAAACAATTTGAAACATGCTCACACTCATACACCATACACAGGCACACACACACACACACACACACACACACACACACACTACACAAAACTACTGGTCTATAGCAATTTTGTTCAGCTCCTTTAACACCTGCAGGATTTCAGAAGTGATGCACTGGCTGGGACTGAGCTATGGTCACAGGAGAAAATCCAGCCACTGTGTTACAGTGGTATTTTTCTTTTTTTGTGGAAACTCTTCCTTGTTCCCAGAAAAATATCTTTGTGGTCTAGCCACAGGGTTTGCAGACTCTATGAAATTTTATTTAGCTGCTTTAATAATACAAAGCATCATGCTTTCATGGGATAAAGGCACAAAAAATAAAAGATGTTATTCTTTACATGATGAGGCTGACACCATACCTAGAAGCATTGTCAAATGCCTTTCCAGGAGTGGTGATGATTTATGCTGGGATGGTTACCTTCCTCTCTTCCAAGGCACATTCCCATAAGACATCAGGCTCAAGTGATGAAGTGTTTCTGGGGTCAGTGTTCGACAGGCAGTAGGGTGATTGATGAAGAGTATAGGTTGGTAATAATACTTCACAACATTACTGAGATGATTAAATGAGATAATCCATATTAAATGCTTGGCACCCAGTAAGCACTTAATGAATAAGATCTATTACTACTATTCCTGTTTTAGGAGGCTCTAGCCTAGGTTATTGGCCTAATTAGCATTACAATATATAGCATTATAATAGCTGTATTAGCATAGATATATCACTGATTAGAAATGAGGACAACAGTGAATCTCTTTAATGCAGTAGAGTTTAGTTCCCTTGAAACCAACCTTAGAAAGACCCTAATAGACCCCCTTTCAAGGAAGAGGGGAAAAATAATAATAAGTGGAGAAGTTAATAGAAATTACTCAGCTAGAGGCAACATCCTACTTGTCATTGTACTTTATCCCCTGAATTAGCTCCCTTTTTCATTGTTATCTCCATTCATTGAATTTCATTACCTATTTTTATAGGATAATTATAGGTGTGAGTGCACATGTAAAAAGAGAAGTTTTGAATCCAGTTATCTATTGATAGAGAGCAGCCTGAGGTCATTCCTCAAAGATATAAAAGAGGAGATGATATATTAGATCATCCAGCATGATGACAAGTCAAATCATGCCCCACTTCCAAGGCAGAGATTTTCTTATCAGAAACTTCCTGGGTACTTTGCATATACCAGGTTAATAGGCTTTAAGGGGAACAACCTCAACTTGCAGTGCCCCAATTGTTGGCTCCCCTATTCACTTAAAAGCTGTCATCTCTGCAGTGGGGGGAAATAAGGAATGCATAGATTCATGGGTAAATGTAAAAGGCTTCCTGAATTTAGCTTTCTCTAATTAGATACATCTTTCTCTTTTCTTTCCACTAGGATTTAGAGCATGTTGGCAATAACCTACTTCAGAATCAGCAAGATGCAGAGTTCAGCCTCCTTGTTAGAGCTAAGCTTTAGAAGAGATGGTCAAAATGATCTACTTCCAGTAAAAAGCATGTGTGTCTGATAGACCAGGTTCAGGAGAAAAATGGATGCCCTATTTGATCCAGGGGAATTTCCTAATGATTAATGATAAGTCAATTTCAGTAAATTCTGTCCTCTTGTTACATAGTACGAAATAAACAAAATATTAACCTGAAATTCATTTCTATTCATTCAACAAACATCTGCTGATCACCTACTATATCTCAAACATAAGGTAGAGGTAATATGTGAAGTTAGTGGAACACATGGCAATGGGAGGAAGGGGAAAATATAAATGAGACTGATTCCAAGTGAGGGAGAAATAGGAAGGACTTTTAAAGTTGGTGGATTTAAGTAGTGACTTGCAATTTCACCTTTTAAAAAATACTACACTGGGTATCTACTGGGTGCCAGGCATTGTAGTTGCTCCCAAATGTGCATGGCCCAGAGTTACCTCTTGCCAATAAAAGGTACTGAACACCTGACACCAAATAATACTTTAAATGTTAATATTGAGGGAAAGGCTTATCTACAGATAGAGGAAACATTTAACTTTGGGGCACACACTACCTTCCTATCTCCTTTGAAACAGATAAACACTTGTACCAGAGTGTTCAAAATTCCCAACTCACTCATTTGGATAGAATTGGCATCTTCCAAGTGGAGCACAGGCTTACAGTTGAAAGATAAAATGACCCTAAAGTGAAAAATGACTTATCTTTGGGGAGATGCAGCAGATTACATACAGAAGAGAAAATAAGATATGATAAAGGTTGTATATGACATCAAGAGAAGAAAGGGAAGTTAAAGATATCCTAGCTCTAACCTACATTTGCAGTATATTTCCCAAGATATATAACACTAATATGCTTTGTACCCAAACCATTTTTGACTGCTTTCTTCATTAATTTACTTTCCACTTCCATTACTTTGTTCAAATTGATTCTTTTGCCTTGGATGACTTTCTTCCCATATCCTACTGTTGAAGTTTTATCAGTCCTTGAAAAGGGCAAGTTCAAAGGCAACCCCTTCTATGAGGCCTTCCCAGATCTGTCCACAAAAAATAAATTCCTCCTTTAAAGATCTAAGCCAATCGTTTGTGCTTCCTTTATGACTTTTATCAAGTTTAGGTTAAAATGGTATGTGTTTAGTTATTGCAAAGATTGCAAGTACTTAGAGAAAAATTCTATTTATTTGTTTTGGTGAGTTGACATAACAGCTTACCATGGTGCCATAGGTAACCAATAAATTAAATTGATTTTAATAGGAAGAACACAGAGAAGAGACAGGAAGACTTTAGCCATGTATGAAAATGAGCCAACATGGTTGATTTCTAAACCTGAGTGAACATACATACAAATGCACAGAAACATAGAAACACATACAATAATAACGGTAATGTTATTATTTTAGTTGCACCTTTAGGCTAGTTTCTTTAGGAACAGATTTCATTATTTCTTTCACATAAATTCATTTATGGTATAGCACATATATGTTTATAATGATATATAATTATGAAATAGTATTAATGATAGTGGTAGTAGAATTAATGATTACAGAATCTTTTTGATTCTCAGTCAACACTTGTCTTTACTACATTTCATTCCGTTACTCCTAGGCATAGGTAATCTCAACGGCTATCACAACTATCTTCCCATCTCCTATACAAGGGTGCCGGAGTCCATTCATTTGTTGTAATGTACCCCGCGAATCACAGAAGGACGCCTCAAGAAGTCGAATTAAAGAGTCACATTTATTGCAATCCGGGACTATGAGGGGACATTCCCAAATCTCATAGTAGCCATTTGGTCACAGTTCAAGGATTATATAGGCAAAAAATCACAAAGGTATTGATTACATCTCAGGGTTTGGAATGAGGCACCTGGCTCG
>NW_005359840.1:2132417-2135906 GCF_000412655.1 Myotis brandtii
CAAAATTATCTCATGTCTTTTTCTCTCATTTGTTGTGCGGCTCCACTTTCAGATACCGAACCCTACTCCACGCAGAACGTGGAGGGAGTGTTACTCGACACAAGGGGGCTCGAATTCCATGTTTAACTCCTGTATTACTCAAAGTTCTCCAGAGAAACAGAAACGATGGGATCGAATTTACTCATGTTACTGTGTAGACTGGCAAGCCCCAAATCTGCAGGGTAGGCCAACAAGCTGGAGATCCAGGGAAGAGTTTATACTGTAGCTCAAGTGCAAAGACAGTATAGAAGCAGAATTTCCTCTTCCTCAGGGAGGGCTCAGTCTGTTTTAAGCCCTTCAACTCATTGGATGAGATCCACCCACATTATGGAGGTAATCTGTTCTCCTCAAAGTATACTGATTTCGATATTAATCTCATCTAAAAATACCTCAAGAGTAACACCAAAGCTAGTGTTTGACCAAATATCTGGATAACATGATCTAACCAGGTGGAAACATGAAATTAAATACCACACCTCTCTAAGATATTTTTTGGCCAAATAAAATGTATTTAGCCTAATAATCTTTTATATAAATCAACCCCATTAGCCTTAATACTTCCATGATTGATACCAATTCATAAAATGCACAAGTCAGGAATAATGTCTCAGGGCTAATTGCTCTGTTACCAAGAAGTAAAAAAGCTGCAGTTCCTGCTCTTATTGTACATTACTGTAGCACTATGACTGTTAAATGAATTCCTACATTTACTATGTTGCCCCTACAGCAAAGAACATCTAGCATTTCAGCATAATTCTAGAAATGACCCAAAATGCACTTTGGTGAATTGCATGCTGTGTGGAATATCTTGAAATGGAGCCAAGAACTACGGAATAATATGCTGGCATAACTGGTGGATATATCACCATTCATTTTTCATTTTGAATTTGTGTAATATACCCTGGAGTCTACTATTGAAAGGCACATTTTAAGTGGAGAATAAGTGCCTATTTGCAGGTTAAAAATTGTTCAGTTACCAAATAAAAAGTCAACATATCTGGGTCGGGGCACTTATGGGAGGCAACCAATCTTTGTGTCTCTCTCACATTGATGTTTCTCTCTTTCTGTATTTTCCCCTTCTTTCTATTCTCTAAAAATCAATGGAAAAAATATCATCAGATAAGGATTAACAACAACAACAAAAAATGAACCCTGATCCATCATCCTTCACATCCTATACAAAAATTTGCTTAAAATGGATTATAGACGTAGGCATGAACTTATAAAAGTTTGCTATAAAACATAGAAGAAATTCTTAGTAAACTTGGATTTAAAGTAAATGTTTTAGAGACAATTCAGTTTTTTGTAAAATAAAATTTTCCATAAAATAAAATATTAATCAAATGTTATCACTATTAAGAATTTTCATTTTTCAAAAGACAATAGTAAAAGAATGACAAGAAGCCATAGTCTATAAGAAAATATTTTCATATCAAATTTCTGATAAAATACTTGTATCCAGATTATACAAAAATCTTTCAAAAGTAAATAATAAAAAGCTATCATCTGAACAAATTGGGCAAAATATTTAAACAGACAGTTAACCAAAGATATAAAGATGGAAAATAAGCACATGAAGAAATGATCAACATAATTATTCATCAGTAAAATGCCAATAAAAACCACAATAAGATAATGTTATACATATAAATATCTAAATTAAAAAAACACACCTGACAATACCAAGTACAGTCCAAGATGAGGAGTAACTGGAACTCTCACATACTACTTATTGGATTATACAAAGTTACAACCACTTTGAAAAAGCATTTTGTAATTTTTAAAATAATTAAATATGCATTTACCAGTCATATACTTTCTAGGTCTTTACCAATGTGAACTGAAAGGAAAGGTCCACATTTAGAGTATTATTCACATAAACTGAAAATGAATTTTCACACAAAAATCTATGTGCGAATGTTCATAGCAGCTGTATTCACAATCACCCAAAACTGGAAATAACCCAAATGTTTCTCAGCTGGGGAATGTATAAACATACTGTGTATATCCATACAATGGATTTCTATTCAATAGTTAAAAGGTATAAATGTTTGGCACACACAATATAGATGAAACTCAAATGCATTCATCTCAGAAGAAGAAGGCATACTTAACAACTTGCATACTGTATGATTTATTTTTATGACATTTTTGCAAAGCCAAAGCTAAAAGGACAAAAAAATAATTCAGTTGTTGCTAGAGGATAGGCGTGGAGTGTGGGATGATTATAAAAGGCCATGGAGGTACTTGGGAGCTGAAAATATTGCTTTAAGTCTTGACTGTGGTGGTGGTTACATGAGTATATGCCCTTGCCAAAACTCACAGAACTATACATTTAAAAGGCTAAATTTTCCTATATGTAAGTTATACCTTAATAAAACAAAAGGAGAAAAAATCTATTCTGTAAAATTAATCTCTGGTGATTGAAATAAAATAAATAGTGCTCCTGATACTAACAAGGGAAGCAGTGACTAATGGGAAAAGGGTATGAGGAAAGCTTCTATATTGGTGGCACTGTTTTGTATCTTGACATCCTATATAATAAAAGGCTAATATGGAAATTGTCCCCTCGACCAGGAGTTCAACCAGGAGTTCAACCAGGGGGCAGGACCAGCCAGCCAACTGCCCGTGCCCCTCCCCCTGGCTGGCCTGACCCAATAGGTCCCTATGGGGCGGGTTGGCAGGACGCCCCCAGTGCGCAGATTTGTGCACTGGGCCTCTAGTATATATACAAAGATGGAACAGCATACTTAACATTGGAATATTTAGTATCCATAAAGTATATCTCATTTTAAAATATTAAAAATATAAACATCCATTAATAGATTATTTAATAAACAAGAAAATAATTTAAACTGTTTACAATTAAGTAGTTCTGTTTTTATCTTGAACTGTTATGCAGATTTTCAAATGAGTTGATGCAAAAATAAAGGGGCATATATAAGAAATATAAAATTTTATTTTTAACTTTCAGCAGTCCCTCTCTACCCCCAACCCCCCACCTAGATCCCTGAAGAAAGGAATGTGGATGTTAAAAAAAAGTTTTTCCCATTAATAACAAATAATTTAAAATTAACAGGCTCATGCTGATTCTTCTATATTCTTATCTATTCCTCAAAGTGTAGTTTGCAGTCATGCCCTAAAAAAACAATTTTGGAAACTTGTATATCTTAGGTTAATATTAAGTTTCAGATCTCCAGCATGACTTCTGAAATACAATGTCCCATTAAAATGTGTTGTTTAAATTACTTGGATTGAATCTTTGAATTATTTCTGTAATAAAAACTATATATATATACACATCTACACTAATAAAAGAGAAACATGGTAATTGGCGTATGACCGCTACCCTTTTCATTGGCTAATCAGTGAGTATATGCAAATTAACTGTCAGCCAAGATGGCGGCCGGCAGCCAGGCACTGAAGCGAGCAGGGAGGCTTGCTTGCTGC
>NW_005359840.1:2137293-2150375 GCF_000412655.1 Myotis brandtii
TAGAGAGAGAGAGAGAGAGAGAGAGAGAGAGAGAGAGAGAGAGATTGGTTATTAATCCTCACTCGAGGACATTTTTCCATTGATTTTTAGAGAGAGTGGAAGGGAGGGGGATAGACACAGAGAGAGAAACATCTATGTGAAAGAGACTCATTGGTTGTGCCCATCATGCCCCCAACCAGGGCCAGGGATCAAGTCTGCAATAGAGGCATGTGACCTTGACTGAAATTGAACCCAGGACCCTTCAGTCCACGGGCCAACACTCTATCCACTGAGCCAAACCAGCTAGGGCAAAAATACATATTCTTAGAGAATGAACTAAATGTCACTCAAACAATAATAACAGATATAAAATTTAAAAAATATTTTATGAAGTTATGAAAAATATAGTTATTGGTGTATTTATGGATTTTTTTAACTACTCAACACACACAAAAAAGAAAGCCTGATAGGAAAGTACAAAAAGAGAACTAGAGCAAAACCTTCTGAAAACCAAAATGTTATCAGGATATAGGAAGGGAGGGCAATCAATTAAATGTTGGTATCTTTGTATAAATTTTACACCAAGTTTTTCACCATTTATCTTTCAAGGGCCAGTCCTCTGAACCACCACATAGTTGACAGCTGCTGCAGGTTGGATCTTGTTTGGATCCCACCTGAGCATTCTCTCTGTTCCAATGCAATTAAGGTGTCTAGTCACTGAAGACAGGAAAAGACTGCTTAACATCAAGTATTTCACCATTTTCTGCAGCCTGACTTAGTTTTCATTGAAAGCTTAATAAATATATTCAAGCTCCAGGGGAAACCACAGTAAACCAAGCAAAAGGCAGATTTAAATCAGAATCAGAGTAACTACACCTCTCTCCTCTCAGCATGGGATGGCCAGTTCAGAGCATTTTTATTTTCTTCTTTGGAAGAAAGCCTATCTTCCTACAAATAGGCGGGGGGGGGGGGGGCCCTCACCTAACTGATTTTCATTTGCCCTTTGTTTTTGTATTTTTTTCTGGTTCTTTTTGCATTGATATTTAAATTTATTAGACAGAATTTTGCTTTTTACATAAATATTCAAATGTTCAAGACAAAGTTGGCTAAGGAGTTTTGTGATTATGGCTTCAACTATGCTTTGCTTATGGATATGAAATTCTGCTTGGTTACTTTTTAAATAATCCTATAGCAGTTCATGCTGCATGTCAAAGGATTCTTAGTACTGCACACTGGGCCAGTTTAACACACCCCATGGCAGTGTTTGTGTCAAACTATGCCCCAAAGTGATCAGGACCTGGAAATTTATGTCCAATCCAAAATAAAGCCTTGAAATCTAGACCTTAAGGTTTTCTATATCAAGTGTCAGACATTCAGATGAAAATACTAGTAGAAAATTAGGCCGCCAAAATGGCAATGTAGGAGACCTAAGCCTCCATCCCCACACAATGATCAACAACTAGCTATCTGAACAAATGGCTCTGTGAATGGTCTAGAGTCCACTAAGAAGTTTTAGCAACACAGTGCAATAAAAAACCTGATAAGGTGTGCACAAGAAGAGAAGGAAGATAGCTTAATTTTCTCTACGTCATCCCATTCCCCACGTTGGCATTATGCAATACCAAGAGGGAACTTCCCAGCTGGAAAGAGTTCCCCTCGCCAGGAAAAAAAGACTGGGTTGAACAACCATCTGCCCCTGCCTTTGGGGGCACTGCATAAAGGCTCCACTTCAGTTTCACCCCATCCAGATGGCTAGAATAAAGGAGGAAAACGGGGCTTAATCATAACAGCCATGCAGCAGGATCAATCATGGTTAACAGTGACTGCCCTACAAACAAACCCAGTAGATTGTGACTGAAGAAAGACCCAACAACCAGCACAGCTGCCACAGTGCACTGTAGATTCCACATGTTTTCATGCTGGCTGACATGAGGTGCCTGTGTCCCTCATGTCACAGGGGCTACATGTATGTAAGACACCAGCCTAGACCACCCAGGTTGACACCCTACCACCCCGATGTGCTCAGGGCTAGCCCCTCCATCTGTACACTTGTATGCCATTGATCTGATACCGCCACCATACCTCTACTTTATGCCAAGAAGGAAAGTGCAGACAAAGGAGAGCGTGTGGACAGCCAGGGCCCCACAGATGTTTGTGGGCTTGGATCAGGTCCCATTTGTGTTGCTGATCTGTACCACTGCTCTCATGTGCTGTTAGCTCCTCCAGCTGTGTACTTCCATGCTACCTGCCGATCCATAGTCACCAGCCACAATAAGGTGCATACCAAAGGGGTGCTTGTGCAACTACAGGGAAACACATCGACAACCAGGACCCCCATAACTGCTAGTGAACTCCTAGTTGGTCCCATCCTTTGCTGTGTACCCTAGCAGCCGCCACTATGCATGTGTCTGCAACTGGCCCCGGCCACTGCATAAGTACATGTAGCTGGCCCTCAGAATCAAGCGTGTTCCAGACACCACCTCTGTCTTCTCTAGTCCCTTACTGCTGGACCTGGAGGCACCACTGAGAACCTCAAGAGCACATGCAACCACTCAGAAACCCACATCATGTTCACTGAAGAACCACATAGTTGACGTTTGACTTCAGCAACCTGAGCTAAAGAGAAATCACACTCTTCCAGACCCCATGCACATACACCCTGCACTTGGCTCCTTGCATCACTAAACCCATGTCACAGCATGTTCAAGTATGCCTTCAATCTCAGGTAAAATTCATCCCTTACTAAAGTCAGGTCATAAAGTCTTAAAGAGGTAACTGTTCCTTCAAATACAAAAGGAAGTTTATATAAGGCTACATGGGTATGAAGAATCGGAAACGTAACTCCATCAAAGGAATACAGTAAAACTCCAGCCATGAGTCCTAAAGAAATGGAGCCCTAAGGAAATGCCTGACAAAGAATTCAAAATAATTGTTCTAAAGATGTATAGAGAGTGACAGTATATAACACAGATACACAATTTAATTATATAAGGGAAACCATATAAAAACAAAATTAGAAGATGACCAAGAATAAGAAAAAATTATTGAGCTAGAAGACATCAAAAGAAATTATCCAATCAAAAGAGGAAAAAAATGAAGCAAGCCTATGAGACTTATGAGAAATCATCGAGACACCAAGTACTCATCTAAAAAGGCCGACTTCGTAAAAAAGAGAGTTGAGGCCCAGCTGGTATGGCTCAATGGTTGAGCATTGACCTATGAACCAGAAGGCCACGATTTAATTCCCAGTCAGGGCCACTTGCCTGGGTTGCAGGTTTGATCCCCAGTAGGGGGCCTGTAGGAGGCAGCCGATCAATGATTTTCTATCATCATTCATGTTTCTATGTCTCTCTCCCTCTCCCTTCCTCTCTCTGAAATCAATAGAAATATATTTTTAAAAAATGTTTAAAAGAAGAGAATTGAATCATGCTTACCAGGGGCTTAGGGGCAGGGGTAATGGGGAAACATTGGTCAAAGGGTACAAACTTTCTGTTATAAAATGAATAAGCTCTGAGGATCTAATGAGCAGCATGGTGATTATAGCTAATTATACTTGGAAATTGCTGTGAGACTTTTATTCCTGTTTCTCGAATTCTGTTTGAAAGTTCCTCTTTGCATTACAGAAAGTCAGTGGAAGAGGGACATTTTTAATAAGGGCCCCACCTTCCCCCATGTCCCTCAAAGGACACTAGTGCAATTTGTATGCAATTTTTATATTAGTAGGTCCTTTAACTGTTTCTATCCATGAATCCATATTCATAAATAAATGTTTCTACTGAAATCAGGAAAGCATTTTGGATTGGGGGAATAATAGAAAAAAAAACACCCTGTGCAGACCAGGAAGTGTGTTCATGTAGGTGAACAGGGGCTGGAGGGACTGAGGGATGGATAATGCTGTGGGAATCCAGTTTGACTAGAAAAATTAGATTGATTGTAAGCAGCTCTGACCATAATCTTTCAAAAGATACACACAATCATACAGGTGAAGAATAAATTTTCAAAGTATAAAATTAACAAAGGAAATGAGAGAACTCTTTTCTCATTGTCTATAAACATACTTTTCAGGGTAAGGAAATGAATTTGAACATAAACTAGGTGAAATTTATTGTGTTTGTGACAATAATAGCTATCTTGTGAGGCAGATAGCAAGGGTTCCAGGGTAATATGTGGAGATATGACCTTTATTCTCAGTCACTACTATATGGTATTTACTCAAGAAAGACTATCAAGCTCCCCTATTGTGCTCAGTCTATACTAGATATGGTGGCCTTGCACTGCAGGCCTACTGGGGCAGGTAACATCAACCTCCAGTCCCTGGGTTATAACTCTGCCCTGAAGCTTGGCCTATTAAAACTGATGAAACCAAGGAGGCAGTGTAGCCCTGTGTGAAACTAAGAAGAGAAAGCCAACAGCCCCGCCCCCCCATACACACACACACACACACACACACACACACACACACACACACACTTCTTGGACCCCTAGCCTGTGCCCTCTGGGTCTGTGATGGGAGTGGCAGTCCTGCTGATCTCTGAATCACCTCCTGAGTCATTGTTCCTTTACTTGAAAAATGACATGTATTTGCCACTGGATAGCTCTATTATCCCATCTTGTAGAATTCCAGAAGTCTGAGACTCTCTTTTTGTCCTATCTCTGCCCCCCTGTAGTCCAATTTGGCAGTGTTTCTGTTAGTAGAACTCCATGTCTACTCCTGGCTTCTGCTGAGCTGGCTCATTCGCTCCATGAGTCACAGGCATAATTTCTTTATTGAGTGACTGTCCAAACACACCTTTGCTGTTCTCTCCAGAATATGCTTTCTCATTTTTTTTATTTTTTTTTTGCTATATATATATAAGCTAAGAATTTTCCAAATCTTCAAGTTCTAGTTGCTTTTTGCTTAACAATTTCTCCTTCAGTTTCTCTCTCTCATCTTACATTTAACTATAAGCAGCAAGGAGAAACCAGACCACAGATTCAACACTTTGCTTAGAAATCTCCTCAGCTAACTATCTAAGTTTATCATTTATGATTTCTGGTTTCCACAAACACGGGAACACAATTCAGTGAAGTTATTTGCCATTGTACAGTAAGGATGGCCTTTTCTCCAGTTTCCAATAGCATGTTTCTTGTTTCCATCTGATATGTCAACAGAATCACCTTTGAGGTCCATATTCCCACTAACAGTTTCTTCAAGTCAATCTATGCTTTTTCTAAAATGCACCTCAAAACTCTTCCAGTGTCTACCTATTACCCAGTTCCCAAACCACTTCCACATTTTCAGAAATTTATTACAGAATCACTTCACTTCTGTAAAAATCTGTATTAGTCAGGGTTCTCCAAAAGAGAAACAGCAACAGGATGTGTGAGTGTGTGTGTGTCTGTGTATGTGTGTGTGTGTGTGTGTGTGTGTGTGTGTGTGTGTGTGTATTTATTTATTTTTAGGAGTTGGCTTATTTGATTGTGGAAGTGCAAGTCCAAGTGTAAGATCTCCAGGCTGCGCCAGCAGACTGGAGACTGAGGGAAGATATGCTACCTGAGTTCAAAGGCAATCTGCTGGCTGCATTCCTTATTGTTCAAAAGAGGTCAGTCTTTGTTCTGTTAAGACCTTTAACTGATTTTATGAGCCCCACACATAATATGGAGGATAATCTGTTTTATTCAATGTACACCAATTTAAACTTTAATGTCATCCAAAAAAATACTTTCACTGAAACATACAGAATAATGTTTGACCGAATATCTGAGCATAGTGGCCCAGCCAAGTTGACACAAAAATTGACTTAACAAAGTCTTCCAAAATCTCATGTCTACGCTGAACCTCAGAAAGTCACCGTGCTTGAAAATGGGGCCTTTTCAAATGTCAAAATGGATTAGGATAGGCCCGAACCTAATGCAACCACTGTCTTTATAAGAAGAATAAAGGACATACAGACACACAGTGAAGAAAGCCATGTGACCATGAAGGCAGAGGTACGAATGATGCGGCTACAGGCTGAGGTATGCCAAGGATTGTTGGTCATCACCAAAAAAATAGGCAGAGGCAAGGAGGTATCCTCTCATGCAGCTTTTGGGGTGATCATGGCTCTGCTAATACATTGATTTCAGACTTCTAGCCTACAGAACTGAAAGAGAATACGTTTCCGTTATTTGAAGGGACCAAGATTGTGGTAATTCGGTTTTGGAGCCCTAGGAAGCTAATACACATACTATTATCTGTATCTCCTTGGCATATTCTGCAGTTAGGGCAAATAATCTATATTAACTCCTAACATTTCTTAGAGGTGGAATAATGTCAATTCTTGGTGGTGATTTAACTATGAGGAATCACACTCCTAGATAGTGGAATATTTTGGAGCTTTCCATGTTTGATAAAAGATAGCAGATTACCCTCCATAATGTGGGTGGGCTTCATAAAACCAGTTAAAGGTCTTAACAGAACAAAGACTGATCTCTTTTGAGCAATAAGGAATTCAGCCAGCAGAGAGCTTTATTATCAGAAATTTGTCAAAGATTAAACTCCTGAGGTCATATTCCTCAACTGATGTCTTTGGAAGCAAGAATGTACTAATATAAATTTACATCTCTTCTCTCCAAGCTAATAATTATCAAATGCAAGGTTTGTCTCCAGGTAAAGAAATTTGAAGCATTAATCATTTCAGAATCTCTGGTTTGTTTGATTAAAAAAGGAATAGAATACCCTTCCAAATGGTACAGATCAATGGCCAAGTACAAAAAGAAATCTTCACCTGCGGCATAGGCATGAGGTGGAGTTGTGGCAGGTATTCCCCAATTATTGGGAAAAATAATCATGTAAATTTCCTCTTTGAACTTCTGTGACTGTTGATAAGCATATGTGTGTGGGTGGATGGGTATAATGTGGATAATGATTAAAAGATGTGTGATTACAGGGAAAACTGTCAATGTTGACATGGATTATAAGCACTAGTTAGTCAGCAAGTTGAGAAAAAAATTGTGATTTGGCTTTATAAAAGTGTTAGTAATTATTGTCATTTATTTGAAGTGCTTACTATTGATGCCTAATTATCACTCAGTCCAATAACAATTATGCATACTATTAAATATATGTCATTACATTAAATCTGTGATACATTGTGTTTGGTTATGGCACTAAATTCCACGAATGTACACTCCAACCTCCCTAGTTGACCTCTTTGGTTATTTATTCACAATTCAGGAGACAGGAGAGGAACAACAGAGGACATTAGGTATAGTTTTATGAACCTGACTGAGTGATAATTGAGAAGGCCTGTAAGAGGCATACTTTCAGGCAGAAGGCAGAGATGTGCAGGAGCCAATTTCATCAGGTCAAGCTCTGGGCTTTGCAGACCTCAGTTTGGTAAGCTGACTCAGTAGATGCCAAGAATGACAGCACCACAGTGGAGTAGTGAACTGCCAAAGACATACTTGCATTACTTGACTTTCTGCAACAGGCCTTCACCTTCAACAACCCCCTCCCCCACTTCCTACCCCCAACCATCAGCTATAGGGCTAGTAATATTAGTACCCAGTAAACTCTTTCTAGGTTAATTTCTAAACTGAAATAAATGAACTAGATTGGTTGATCTCTGAAAAATCTTCTGTTGATTCAGAGAAATACCCAATAAGTTTTTTAAGAGAAATGAAGATAAAGATCTGGCTAGTTTGCATTATTATAAACAATACACTAAATTCGTTCAGATGGTCTCTCATAATCTTGACAATCCAGAAAAGTGGCCACAGCCTCCTATACTAGGCATCACAGTCATTGTCCAGGTAATAGTTCAGAGAGAAGTGAGCATACACATTGATTCAAGGGTATTCTTCTTATTCGTAAACACACATTTAACTCCAATTATGGCAGATAAGCACCTGGCTGTTTTCCCTTTGGAAGACTATAAGTAATCATATTTCATTTAATTAAATAGCCAAGCCTAGGCTCTGATTATACAGAATATCCTAGTTATTGTATGTCCCTCAAGCAGTATCCATTTTGAATTATACTGAGTTGAACAAGAATAATTCAGACTTTTGAAAATACCATTTTCATTTTTCCTTTTCCCAGACACCTTCTTGTAGTCCAATTAATTTTTGTAGCCTCTAGCTTCACTTGAAACATTACTTCCAAAGTTCCAAGTACATGCTGTTGGTATTTGTTCTGCCATTAGCACAGAAAGATTGGTAGTGCCAGCCAGAATATGTTAAAAATGTGTTAATGCAGGTAATTCTCAATATTATCCAGGCGATATTGTTAACATTTATATAAGGAAAAAACCTCTTAAACACAATATGACTAATATAAATTTTTAAAGTATATATTTTTAATCATCACCCAAAGATATGTTCTTTTAATTGATTTTTAGAGAGTGAGGAAGGGAGGAAGGGAGAGAGAGGAAGGGGGAGAGAGAGAAACATTGATGTGAAAGAGAAACATCGGCCAGTTGCCTCCTGTAGGTGCCCCAACTGTGGATCGAACTTGCAACCTAGGTATGTGACCTGACTGGGAATCGAACCCTCAATCTTTTGGTGTACAGGATGATGCTCCAACCAACTGAGCCACGTGGCCAGGGATGATCTCAAATTTTTGATGAGGCAGATTATTAATGAACATTTTTCAACTCCTTTCTTCAGGAGTCCAAACACACATTGGCAGTATGAGCAAGACCTTAGCCCTCCAAGCAATTTATATTTATCAAATTAAATCATTTAATAAGAAGTTACTGAACTTAACACTGATAAGTTTCCATCTTCAGTATTTCTAAGTGGAAGTCCATATAATTTTTGTTTTAAGTAACATTTCAAGGAGCTCAGCCTTCTGTGCAATGTCTATGCCAAAAGAAGAGAGAATATAACACCTCTATTTATCAGGAACATTCTGAAGAGTTTCCCAGAACTGTAAATGCAACAATCAACAATTCATTAGTAAACGATGCTCTGAGCTTTCTCAATGACATCATTTTACTCTCATGTTCCATGTTCTCAAAGGAATAGACCTTAAATTTTTTGTGCAACACTTACTACACCTGCCACATGGTATTTTGTTTTGTTTTGTTTTTCAAATGAAAAATGTGCTCAAGTCCCAGGACTTGCTTATTGGATCAGGCTGCAGCTTCTAAAGAAATTGACCGAGGCTCCTGGTTAATGGGAGCTACTAATTACCTGCAAAGATCCGGAATGTGTGTTCATTACTAGAATTAATTTACTACACAATAAAAACTAACTGTTCACTCCAAGGAAGCCAAAGACATTTGTTTTAAATAGTTCTTACTGGGGCATCGGATTCAACAGTGAAGCTATAACTCTAGTAACATGAATGGGAGGAGGAGGGAAGAAATAAACATAAAAGTAGAAAATTCTAAGAAAAAGTAACTGTAGGGAGATCAGCATTAGTAGGAAAAACAACTGATTCACAGATTCACTTACCTAACTTTACTATGAAAGTATTGTGGCACCTCTCCCCACTTAATCATCAGTAGAACAGATATGGGACAGATGGCTTAGCACATGCTGGGAATATCATAAATATCTGTGGACCTGCCTTGATTACTTTTACTATATTAAACTTCTTATTCCAGGGAGAGTGGAGAGTTCCAATGCTAATTGGATGTTAATTAGGCAATGAAAATTTGTCCTGCAGTGATTGCATTTTTTTAATTTAACGTTTTATTTAGTAGAGCAAACTGAGGAGAACTGGCTTAGGTTTTGGGGGAGGGAAAAAGAATAAGAACATTTTCCATCTATGATATTTTTTGAATTCAGTGTCTTAACTGCCTCATCACTTGCCAAGGTCACATTATGATCAATGAACTTAGGCAAGGGCATGACATTCAAACTCAATCTATATATTTAAAAGGATAAGTGACCTTCCAACTATCCAACTGGCCAGTACATATGATGTGCACTGACCACCAGGGGGCAGACGTTCAACGCAGGAGCTGCGGAGCTGTGGAGACTTGGCAAAGATCTGGAATCCAGATCTTTCTAGAACCAGAGAGGAGGGAGCGTGATTCCACCTTCAGCTGTGGGTTATGTTGCTGGGGCAGTCGGCCCCAAATCTGGTTTACTGCTGAGCTGCAGTGACTTGGCAGCAGTGGTTCTTGGGTGATGCACCCTGGAACCAGAGAGGTTAATTTCCTTTCAATGTGCCATTAATCTATCTATCTATATCTATATCTATCTATCTATATGGCTAATATGCAAAGTGTCCCCGCAGGAGTTCCACCTGGAGACTGGGAGATCTATCACTCACTATGATGTGTACTGACCACCAGGGGGCGGCACAGAATGAAGGAAGGCCCTGGCAAGCAGCCAGAAGGCCCTGATTGGCCCTGATTGCCGGCCAAACCTCGGGACCCTACCCGTGCACAAATTTCATGCACTGGGCCTCTAGTAGTAGTATAAAATGACTGACCTATACTAATGATACATTTTGGGGGGAAGAATTTGGAAATATTGCAAGGCACAATTCGGTCTTTTCCAAAATACAGCTCAAATGTCACCTTCTCTGTGAATAAAGTCTTTCTTGCCATCTCCCTCCAAATAGGCTATGTTTGTTCTTGGTATATACATTTATTTTCAACTTAGTACACTATAATCTAAGTATCCTTTTATTTCCCTTCATTTTTTATTAGGTTTTGTTTTCTATCAGTCACAGTATCGGGACCATACTAGACATTAAATACATATTTGGTGATTTTAATCTGATTTTCTCTTCTATGACCAATTAATTTAAAAAGTTTGGTCTCATTTATTATACCTAGAACTTCCTACACCATATACCTTTCTGATTCTGTACAAAGGAAACTTATATCTAGAATGCCAATCTTGAGGTCATTGGAGATTTTTTTAAGTGCCTATAAATTGGCGATATTCACTCTTTTTCACCTCATCCACTCTCTATACTGCTCCAAGATCTTGATATCTAAAATCATTTCCATGTGCAGAACCTTTAATAGGGGTATATTTCAGCATAATTATCTTCAACGTGAGTGACAGTGATTCCCCACAGTTTACTGTATTTGTTTGGACTATTTCTGTTGATTGTGACAGATAATTCAAAGTGGCTTTAAAAGGGAGTGGGGGTTACTAGCTCACATAACTGAAAATCCAGGTACAAGTGGATTCAGGTATTAAAATGATGTCATCTGGAAACTGTCTGTCCGTTCTGCCGTGTTCAGTGCTGGCTTCATTTTCAACCAACCATGATCCAAATGGTGGAAAAGATAAACAAAAGCATCTCCAACGTTATGTTATACCAGCTTGCAGCACAGGCCCCAGCAGATTTCTCTTTCCCAGTAGTTTCAGTAAAGGGAATTTCTGTCTCTGTGAATTTGACTATTCTACCTCACATAAGTGGAATCATACAATATTTTATTTGTCCTGTTGTGTCTGATTTATTTGACTTAACATAACCTTTTCAAGGTCCCTCGAGATTGTACCATGTACCAGAATTTCATTCCTTTCTAAAGCTAAATAACATTCTACTGTATGTATATATCATATTTTGTTTATCCATTCATTCATCAACGGACATTGGGATTGTTTCACCTTTGGCTATTGTGAATAATGCTGCTATAAGCATTGGTGTACATATATCTGTTCAAGTCTCTGTTTTCAGTTACTGTGTATCTATATTTAGGTGCAGTATAGCTGTATGGTGGTTTGATGTTTAAATTTTTGAGGAACTAAAGTGTTTTTCATAGAGGCTGGCACGATTTTACATTCCCACCAGCAATGGGCAAGGATTCCAATTTTGCATCCTCCCTCACACTTTTTATTTCTGAGTTTTGTTGTTTCTAATAATAGCCACCCTAATGGGTATAAAGTGGTGTTTTCTTGTGGTTTTAATTTATATTTCCCTAGTGATAAGTGATGATAAGAATGATTTCATGGGCTAACTGGCCGTTTAGTTATCTTCTTTAGAAAAATTACTATTCAAGTCCATTGCCCATTTTTAAATTGAGCTGTTTGGTGTTTTGTTGTTGAATTATAGGACTTATATATTCTGGATATTAATCTCTTATCAGATATGTAATTTGTAAATGTTTTCTCCTACTCTGCAGGTTGTCTTTTCACTTTCTTGACAGTGCTCTTTGATGCACAAACTTTTTTAATTTTAATGAAATTCAATTTTTCTACTTTTTCTTTTATTGGTTGTATTTTTTGCTGTCACAGCTAAGAAAACATTGCCAAGTCCAATGTCATGAAGCTTACCCCCTATGTTTTGTGTACATTCACATTCTGTGCAACCATCACCACCATCCATTCCAAACTTTCATCTTCCCCAACTGAAATACTATACCTATTAAATAATAACTCTCCATTCCCCCTCCCACTAATACCTGGCAACCACCAATCTACTAATCAGAGTCCTTTGAGATTCCATAAAAATTGTAGGATGTTTTTCTATCTCTGAAAAAAAATTGTTAGGATTTTGATAATCATTTCATTGACTATACAGATTGATTTGGGTGGTATTGTCAACTTAACAATATTAATTCTTCCAAACAATGAACACTGGATGTATTTCCACTTATTTATGGTTTTAATTTATTTCAGATTTTTTGTAGTATTCAGTATAAAAGTATTTTGGTTCCTTGGTTGAGTTTATTCCTAAGTATTTTACTCTTTTTTGATAATACTATAAATAAAATCATATTCTTTATTTCATTCTTGGATTGTTTATTTTTAATGTAAGAAATGCAACTGATAGTTGTGCTTTGATTTTGTACCTTACAACTTTGCTGACTTTGTTTATTAATTTAAAATTTTTTAATCATTAGGGATTTCTCCCCAAAATCATGCAAATCTACAAAAGAGATAATTATATTTCTGCCTTTTGTTATTTTCTCTTGACTAACTGCTCTGGAATGAACTTCTAGTCCTATCTAATAAAAGAGAAACATGGTAATTAGCCGTACGGCCGCTACCCTTCCCATTGGCTAATCAGGGCGATATGCAAATTAACTGCCAGCCAAGATGGCGGCCGGCAGCCAGGCAGCTTAAAGCTAACAGGAGGCTTGCTTGCTTCAGTGACGGAGGACTCCAACATTCCCCGCCTGCGCTGCCGGCCTCTGAGCTTGCAGTTTGAAACATTGTAACAAATA
>NW_005359840.1:2151796-2159356 GCF_000412655.1 Myotis brandtii
GGGCGGCGCCCCAACTCCCCAATTGGCCCTGCTCTGAGCCCGACCAGGGGCTGCACCTAGGGATTGGGCCTGCCCTCTGCCACCCGGGAGCAGGCCTAAGCCAGCAGGTCATTATCTCCTGAGGGGTCCCAGACTGCGAGAGGGCACAGGACTAGCTGAGGGATCCCCTCTCTCCCCCCGAGGGCACAAATTTTTGTGCACCGGGCCTCTAGTATTATATAATAGAAGTGGCAAAAGCAGGCATCATCATCCTTTTCCTTATCTTAGGTAAAAAGGTTTTCAGACTTTAATATTGAATATAATGTGCGCTGTGAGGTTTCATGTACGGTTGTTAGCATGTTAAGATAGTTTTCTCCCATTCCTGGGCTTTTAAGTGTTATTATCATGAAAGGGTGGTAAATTTTGTCAAATATATTTTCTGAATCAAGATGATCATGGGATTTTTTCCTTCATTCTGTCAATATGATATCTTAATTGATTTTTTATTTTGAACCATTTTTTTTTCATTCCAGATATAAATCCTACTTGGTCATGAGTATAATCCCTTTAATATGCTGCAAAATTCAGGTTACTAGGATTTTGTTTGGGACTTTTGCATGCAAATTCATGAGAGATATTGGTCTTTGTCTTTTTCCCCCGTGTCTTTGTTTGGCTTTACATCATGGTAATGCTGACTTCATAGAAAGAGTTGAGAAGTATTCTTTCCTCTTCAATGTTTTGAAGACTTTGAGAATTATTGGTATTAATTCTTTAAATGTTAGTTAGCATTCACCAGTGAAGACACTTTTTCAATAGCTTTTCTTTATTGGGAAGATTTTTATTACTAAATCAATCTCCTTACTAGTTATGTTTCTATTCAGATTTTCTACTTCATGATTCATTCTTGTTAGCTTGTGTGGTTTAGGACTGTACCCATTTTATTTAGGTTATTGAATGTATCAGTCTACAACTGTTTAGAGTATTCTTTTGTAATCCTTTTTATTTCTTTATAATCAGTAGTAATGTTCCCACTTTCATTTCTAATTTTATTAATTTGAGTCTGCTCTTTAGTCTTATTCAAAATATACTAGTATAAAGGTTGATTTCCTCTAGTTTTTGTTAAATATATTACTTATCTCTACTCTAATTTTATTATTTCATTTTTTATGTTATTCCTTCTATTAGCTTTGGGTTTAGTTTGTTCTTCTTTTTTCTAGTTCTTTAAGGTAAAATATTAAGTTGTTTATTTCATATCTTTCAAATTTAATGTAAGAACTTAAAGCTAAATACAAATTTCTCTTTTATCACTGCTTTTGCTAAATCTCATGAGTTTTGGTATGCTTTGTTTTTATTTAATTCAAAATATCTTATAATTTCATTATTTCACTTTGACCCATTAGTTGTTTAAAAATATGTTGCTTAGCCTGGCTGGCATTGCTCAGTGGTTGGACATTGACTTATGAACTAGAAGGTCACTGTTCAATTCCCGGTCAGGGAACATGCCCGGGCTCAATTCCTAGCAGGAGGCAGCTAATCAATGATTCTCTCTCATCATTGATGTTTCTCTTTCTCTTCCTCTCTCTTCCTCTCTGAAACCCATAAAAATAGGTATATATTTAAAAGTATGTTGCTTAGATTCCAGAAATTTGTATGAAGCAAGCCCATATAGACTGAGAGAGGCGGCTATTTTTCCAAATGTCTAAATATCACCAAAAGACCATACAACATAGAAAGAAATGAGTAAATGTGATCCAACAAAGGAACAAAATAAATCTCCTGAAACTGACACTACAAGAATGGAAATCTATTAATTACATAATAAAGGATTAAGAGTAAACTTCTTAAAGATGCTGAAAGAGCTAAAAGAAACATATAGTCAACAGAACAAAATGAGAATATTAACAAAGAGATAGAAACTATAAAAAGAAGCCCGACAGAAATTCTAAAGCTCAAGAATACAATAACTGAATTGAACAATTTAAGAGAAATATATGACAGAAGATCAATCAGAAGAAAGAATCAGCAAACATGAAGAGCGGTCATCTGAAATGATCAAGTCAGATGAGGAAAAAAAGAAGAAAAGCAAGGTTTTATGTGATACCTGCCAGAATGTGAAACAATTTATGCATTATGGAATCCTAGAAGAACAGAGAAAGGGGCAGAGCGCCTGTATAAACATATCATGGCTGAAAACTTTACAAATTTGAAGAAAGAAGTGGATCTACAAATTAAAGAAAGTCAATGAAATAACAGTTGGATAAATCTAAAGAGACTCACACCAAGATAAGTTATGGCAAAACTGTCAAAAAATCATACACAATGAGAGAGTCTTGAAAACAGCAAGAGAAAGGTTATTCCTTACATACAAGGGAGCTACTATAAGAATATTAGCAAATTTCTCAGCAGAAACCTTGCAGGCCAAAATGAAGTGAAATGACAGTTATAATGCTGAAAGACAATAAACTGGCAACCAGAATAGTACATCCAGAGAACTTGAAGAGGAGTTCAAATTATCAGTTTTGAGATATTTTAAGATAGCTTTAAAATATTTTATGGTAACTACATAGAAACTACCTATAGATGATACACAAAAATAAATGAGAAGAGAATCAAAGCATGTAACTACAAAAAATCAACACAAAGGAACATGGGAAGAGAGAAAATAGATACAAGATATACAGGGGAAAAAATTAAAGGTAACAGTATTTTGTACCCTATCAATAATTAAATAAATATAAATTAAACTTCCCAATGAAAATATAAAGATTAGCTGGATGGATAAATCAAATAAAATTCAACTATATTTTATCTACAAGTTACTATCTTTATATCTAGGGACAAGTATAGCATAAAAGTGAAATGATGGAAAAATATATTTCATGAAAAGGTAACCAAAAGAGATCAGGGTGCCCATAATTATATCACACAAAAGAGACTTTAGGTAAATAATTGTCACAATAGACAAAGAAAGACATTCTATAATCATAAAAGAATCACTTCATCAAGAATATGTAACAATTATTCTATATAATAAAAGCCTAATATGCAAATAAACCAAACAGCTGGTGGAATGACTGGTCACTATGACATGTACTGACCACCAGGGGCATACACTCAATGCAGGAGCTTCCCCTAGCCCACAGGCCCCAGGCCAGCCAAGGTGGGACCCCCTGATTGCCCTGCCAGTGATCCCACAGATCGTCCCTGATGACCAGCGAGGCCTAGGGACCCTACCCATGCAAGGATTTCATGCATCGGGCCTTTAGTAAATATATATGCACCAAACATCAGGTCTCCCAACTGTATGAAACAAACATGACAGAATTGAAGGGAAAGATAGCACACAATAATAGTAGATGACTTCAATACCCAACGTTCAGTAATGGACAAAACAACAAGACAGAATATCAGTAAGAAAACAGATGATTTGGTCAATACTATACATCAATAGATATAGTTGATCTGAACAGCACTATCAATCAACTTGACATTTATAGAACACTCCTCAGACCAAAAGCAAAATACACATTCCTCTCAAGCTCACAAAGTACATTCTCAAAGACAAACCATATATTAGTGCACCAAACCAGTCTTAACACATTTAATACAATTAATATCACACAAAGAACCTTTTTGAACCAAAATGACATGAAACTGCAAATCAATAGCAGAAGGAAAATTTACAAATATGTGAAAATTACACAACCTACCCTTTAACAACCAATGGAACAAAGAAGTAATCACAAGTAAAATTAAAAAAAATATATATCCTGAGACAAATGAAAACTAAAACACAACAGACAGAAACACATGGTATGTGGTATTGCAAGGGAAGTTTAAAGAGGTAATGTTTACATTTAAAAAGAAGAAAATTCTCAAAATAACATTAACTTTATATTTCAATGAACTAAAAAATAAGAAAGAAGTAAACTCAAAGTTATCAGGAAGGAAGAAAATAACAAAGATTAGAGCAGAGATAAACAAAATAGAGACTAGAAAAACAATAGAAAAAAATCAACAAAATTATGAGTTGGCTTTTTTTAAATAGATTAAAAAATTGCAAATCCTTAGTTATATCAACTAAGAAAAAAGAATGAGAAGAGATTCAAATAACTAAAATTATAAATGAAAGAAGGTACAACTGCTGCCACAAAAATAAAGATCATAACAAAATACTATGAAAAATTAGTATTACCTAGAAGAAATGAATAAATTCCTAGAACTGTACAACCCATCAAGACTCAATAATGCAAAAAACCTAAACAAATCTATAACTAGTGAGGAGACTAAATAAATTATATAAAACAAAGAAAAATTTGTCCCAACACAGAAAATCTCAGGACCAGATGGCTTCACTGAAATGTTCTTCCAAACATATAAAAAAGAATTAGTACCAATCCTCTTCATACTCTTCCAAAAAATTGAAGAGGGTGAAACACTTCCAATTCCATTTTAACAAGTCAGGATTACCCTGATACATATGCCATACAAAGATACCACATGGAAAGAAAACTACAGGCTAATAACCTTGATGAATATTGATGCAAAAATTCTCAACAAAATATTCGTAAACTGAATCCAACAGCACAGTGGGAAAATTATACAAACATGATCAGGTGGCATTTATTCTTGTAATGCAAGGATGTTTCAACACAGAAAAAAATCAATCAATGTAATAAGCCATATTAACAGAATGAAGCACAAAATCCACATGATAATCTAAATCGAAGCAGGAAAAAAATCATTTGACAAACTTCACCATTTCATGGAGAAAAAACAAAAAACAAAAAAACACAACACCATCCAACAAAATAGGAACGCAAATAAACCACCCAAGATAATAAAGACCATATATTAAAAGCCCACTGCTAACATCATATTGAACTGTAAAAGACTAAAAGCTTTTCTTCTAAGATCAGGAATAAGGTGAGGATACCTACTCTCACTACTTCTATTCAATATAGCACTAGAAGTCTTAGCTAGGGTAATTAGAGTAGAAATAGAAATAAAGTCATTCAAGTTGAAAAGGAAGAATAAAATTACCTCTGTTCACAGATGACATGATGTTATAGGTAGAAAACCCTAAGGAATTGACAAAATATGCTTTAGAACTAACAAATGAATTTAGCAAAAGTATAGGATAAAAATTCAACATCCAAATCAGTTGTGTTTATATACAGTAATAATGAACAAAACAGAGAAGGAAATTAAGTAAATCATCCCATTTGCATAAGAAAGAATAAAATACTTCTGAATAAACTTAACCAAGAAGGCAAAAGACTTGTGTACTGAAAACTACAAAACATTGCTGAAAGAATTTAAAGAGAACATAAATAAATGGAACAGTGTCCTATGTTCATGGATTGGGAGACTTGTTATTGCTAAAATATCCATACTACTCAGTGATATTTAGAGTCAATGCAATCCTTATCAATTGTCAATTGGCATGTTTTTTGTTTTTGTTTTGCAGAAAACAGAAAAACATCTTAAAATTCATAAAAAAAAAACAGAAAAACATCTTAAAATTCATACGGCATTTCAAGGGACCCTGATAGCCAAAACAATCTTAAATAAGAACAACAAAGTTGAAATCCCACACACTTTCTGATTTCAGAACTTATTGCAAAGCTATAGTAAACAAAACAAAGTGGTACTAGTATAAAGACAGACATACAGACCAGTGGAAAAAAAATAGTGCCCAAGGTTTATTTCTTAAGCCTGTGTATAAAGGGCAAATTATTTTTAATAATTTTAATAAGGGTGCCAAGACCACAAAATAGTGAATGAATACTCTCTTCAACAAATAATTGGAAAAACAACCTATGCACATGCAAAATATTGAAATTAGATCCTTACTTTTCACCATATGCAAAAAAATGAACTGGGAATGAATTAAAGATCTAAATAGAATATCTAAAATTATAAAGCTCCTAGTAGACAACATAGGGGGAAAACTATTGACTTTGAATTTGACAATGATTTTTTTTTTTGTATATGACACTAAAAGCATAGGAAACAAATAAAAAAATATACAAATGGACTACATCAAACTTAAAATCATCTTCATATCAAAGAAAACAGTCAACAGATTGAAACGGTAACTTATAGAATGGAGAAAATATTTATAAAGTATACATCTGATAAGATGCTAATATTCAGAATATTAAAAATTATTAAAAATCAACAACTACAAAACAAATAAAATAAGTCAGATTTTAAAATGGATAGAAGCCCAATGCACAAAAATGAAACTCCCATTTGCCCCAGTGTCCCACTTCTAGGATTATATCCTAAGAATCCTGAAAGACCAATCAGAACAAATATATGTACCCCTATGTTCATAGCAGTGCTATTTATAATAGCTAAGACCTAGAAACAGTCCAAGTGCCCATTAGTAGATGAGTGGTTAAAGAGGATGTGCTATATTTACACCATGGAATACTATGCAGCTGTAAAAAAAAAAAAAGAAGGATCTCTTACCCTTTGAGGCAGCATGGAGAGTATTACGCTAAGTGAAATAAGCCAGTCAGAGAAAGACAAGTATCACATGAGCTCACTTACATGTAGAATCTAATGAACAAAATAAACTGATGAACAAAATCGATCCAGAGACTGATGAATTTCAGAGGAAAGTGGGGAGAGGGGACTGGAAGAGATTAACCAAAATTTTTATATGTATATATGCATAACTCATGGACACAGAAAATAGTGCAGTGAAGGTCTGGGGGGGTGGTGGAGCAAGAGTGGGGTAGAAAGGTTCAATGGTGGTGGGGGAGGGGACATCTGTAATACTTTCAACAATAAAAATAAATTTACAAAAAAAAATAGATAAAGTACTTAAATAGTCATTTCTCCCAAGAAGATATAAAAAGGGCCAACAGGAAAAGGTGCTCAACATCACTAATCATTAGAGAAATGTAGATCAAAGCCACAGTGAGACATCACCTTACATCCCTTAGGATAAACCCTATCAGAAGAATAGAAAATCACAAGTGTTGATGAAGATGTGAATAAATTGGAACCCTTGTGCCTGCTGGTGAGAATGTAAAATGGTGCAATTACTATGGAAAATAGTGTGGAGGTTCCTCAAAAAATTAAAAGTGGAATTACCAACACTTCCATGATTTCACTTGTACAAAATAACTAAAATAACTGAAGTCATAGAAACATAAAGCAAAATGGTGGTTGCAAGGTATCTTCAAGGAGGGAGAAATTGTTCCATGATTCTAAAATTTCAGTTTTTTAAGATAAAAATGCTGTAGAGGTCTGTTGCACAATACTGTGAGTATACTTAAAACTAAATTGTACATTTAAAAATAGTTAAGATGATAATGTTTTTGTCTATTTGGTTTGACAGTAGTTAGCCATTCCACCTCTTTTTTGTTAATACTATTATATACACTAGAGGCCCGGTGCACAAACATTTGTGCACTCGGGGGGGAGGGGGGTCCCTCAGCCCGGCCCGTGCCCTCTCGCAGTCTGGGCAGTCTGGGACTCGGGGGATGACCACCTGCTGGCGTAGGCCTGCTCCTGGGTGGCAGAGGGCAGGCCCAATCCCTAGGTGCAGCCCCTGGTGGTGCT
>NW_005359840.1:2160661-2161006 GCF_000412655.1 Myotis brandtii
TTGCATAAGGATATGCTGATTAGCCAATGGGAAGGGTAGCGGTCGTACGCCAATTACCATGTTTCTCTTTTATTAGTGTAGATATCTATCTATCTATCTATCTATCTATCTATCTATCTATCTATCTATAGATATACACATATCTATATATATAAAAAGCCAGCGACCTTAACACTGTAACAACTGGACAACTGGTTGCTATGCTGCCCAGCCCCTGCCCCTGGCCGGCCCAACCACTGATCAGCCTCTCCCACCCCGATTGAAGGTGGGGTGGCTGGCCAACCACCCCATGGCCCCTCGCCCAGGCTGGCCCAGCCCCCAGCAGGGACCCCCACCCCAAGCAGG
>NW_005359840.1:2161245-2164391 GCF_000412655.1 Myotis brandtii
ACCCAGATCTGGGGCTCCCATCAGGGCAGGCCAGCTGGCCCCCACCCATGCACCAGGTCTCTATTCTATAGAATAAAAGGGTAATATGCAAATTGAACCTAAAGGTGGAATGATCAGAACAACTGCTGGACCACTCACTATGAGGTGTATTGACCACCTCTCGGTTTCTTTCCCCGGCCAGCACACTTTGATCGCCTGATGATGAACAAGGAACTGGGGGTGGGTGGTGGGTGATGTGGGTAGTGCCAGGCCAAGGCCCCATCCCCACCAGTCGCCCCACACACAGAGGGCAACTCACGGCAGGGGTGGGGCTGGTGAGTGGACAGTAACAGCTGACCTTTCAGTCCCTTTCCCGGCCGTCAGGCACTGATCACCCTATGGCGAAAGGGGAACCAGGGGTAGGTGGTGGCGGGGGGTGGGTGGTGGCAGGTTTCAGGGCTGGCTGTGGGAAACCAGGAGGATGGCCCTGATTGCAGGCCAGGCCTAGAGACCGTACCCGCACATGAATTTCGTGCGCCGGGCCTTTAGTGACAAATAAAAGGCATCTTTAAAAGGTTATAATGAAACATGAAAAAATGAGTAACAAAATAAAAAATCCTATTGTGAAATATGAAATAATTATATGCATTTAAAATGTGTGTATATTCATGGCAATACTGTGTAAATAACTGATTTTATTTTATGGATTGTAACTAAGCACTTGCCTTTATTCTGTGGGAAACGTGGGCTCAACCATATTCCCCCAAAGAAGGCCCACACCCTCTGTCTCCCAATGTACTGTATTTTAAAATAAGAAACTGTTGGGGCAAATCATCATCATCTGAAAGAAATGCTAACTATTTTAAGACCCTGCCACATCTACTTGGTACTGTGTAGGTCATTATGAGGGCTGGCTGTGATCTACACTAATAAAAGAGAAACATGGTAATTGGCGTACGAGCTACCCTTCCCATTGGCTAATCAGCATATCCTTATGCAAATTAACTGTCAGCCAAGATGGCGGCCGGCAGCCAGGCAGCTGGAAGCGAACATGAGGTTTGCTTGCTGCAGTGACTGCGGACTCCAACCCCCGCCTGACTTGACGGCCTCTGAGCTACAACTCTAAGAAACTATGTACTATGTTGCAAATGTAGTAGCTAAACAAAACCCCAGAAATCAGCTTTCAGCCAGCCGGGATCTCAGAGCTAGAGTTATACATTGTTTCGATTATAGCAGCGGAAGCCTCAGAGCTAGAGCCAGAGCTAAAGCTGGCCCAGAATAAAAAAAAGAAAACAAGGAGCGGTTGGGAGCTTCAGTCAATTGCCAGCCTGAAAGCAGCCCTCAGCCCCTCACCCAGACTGGCCAGGCACCCCAGTGGGGACCCCCACCCTGATCCAGGACATATCTAAATCTTGTTCAACCTATTTGTGCCTTTGGATCTTTAGTAAGTCTCTTGTAGACAACATATAGTTAAATATTTTTAAAATTTATTTTGCATGTAAATAGTGTGTGTGTGTGTGTGTGTGTGTGTGCTTTCCTGATTTGCATATCACAGTAGTCTCTCCTTTTCAATTTGTAGAAAAATATTTGTATAATTGGTATGATTTCTTCCTAAGTGGAAATTATTATGAAAGACACATTCTGGGACTATAATTTCCTAGGTGAAAGGGTTTTTCACTAAAATTTCCATTTGTTTAATGAATAAATGATTATCGAAGGTTATCTTTTTCTTCATGGGTAAAATTTGGTTTTATGTGACTTTACAGGAATGTGTCTATTTTAAGTTTTTACTTTGTTGATGTAGTGATTCATATATTTCTTAATATTTCATATATTTTCCACCAATCAGTTTGACTAAAGATTTATAAATTGTATTGCTTTTTATCAAAGAACCAGCTTTTGTTTACATTGGCTTTCTGTATTTTTTTTCTGTTTTCTATTTCATTGATTTCTGCCCTGATATTTATTATTTCCTTTCTTATACTTGCTTAAGTTTAATTTGTTCTTCTTTTTCTAGTTTTTGGAGGCATTTTAATGTAGGCAACATATAGTTGGGTCACCTTTTTCATCCAATCTGACAGTCTCTTCCTTTTAATTAGAGGTGTTTAGTTATTTACATTTGACATGTTTCTTGTGATTAGTTTAAATTTACCATATTTCAATTTGTTTTGCTTGTCCCATCTATTCTTTGTCCTCCTTTTCCTACAGTTTTGTCTTCTTTGGGGCTAATTGATCATTTCTATGATTAACTTTTATCATCATTTTCTAACGTATTAGCAATAGCTCTGTATTTTTATTTTAGTGTTGGCTTTAGGGTTTATAGTACAAATCATTAACTTGTCACAGTCCATTTTCAATGACACTATGTCACTTCACATGTATTGTAAACACCTTCTGAAGTTTACTTCCAATCTTTCCCTTCTAGGCTTTGTACTATTATTTTCATCGCAAATTTAATTGTTATTTTGCTTATTTGTTTGTTTAAATAGCCCGTTATATTTTATAGATATTTAAATAATAATAAAATGCTTTTTATATTTACTGATGTAATTGCCATTTCTAATACTCGTCATTCCTTTGTGTTGATCGATGTTTCCATTTGGTATCAGTTTCATTCAGCTTGAAAATTTCATTTAACATTTTTTTTTGTAGTGTGTGTCTGTGGGTGATGAATTCTTTTAGTTTTTGAAGAGCAGAAAAAGTCTTTATTCTACCCTCATTTTAAGAAGATACTTTACCTAAATAAAAAATTCTAGGTTGACAGTTTTATGTCTCATTTCAGTACTTGAAAGAGGTTATTGCACTGCTTTTTACTAGCATTTTTTTCAACAGAAAATATGATGCCCCTTACCTTTGTTCCTCTGTTCAAACATGTGTTTTTACCTCTGGCTAATGTCAATTTTTTTTCTTTGTCACTGGTTTGAGAAATTTGACTATGATGTGTCGTGAGGTAGTCTTCTTCATTTTTTTATAGTTTTGTTAAACTTCTGGGATACGTAAATTTATCAAATTTGGACAATTTCAGCCATTATTTCCTCAAATACTTTGTATGTTTCCACTTCTCTCTCCACTCCTTTGAAAATGTCAGTATCATGAATATTAGGATGCTTTAAGTTTCACCACCGTGCACTGATGCTGTGCTCATTTTATTTTATTCTTATTTGTCT
>NW_005359840.1:2164513-2170261 GCF_000412655.1 Myotis brandtii
ATATATTTTATTGATTTTTTACAGAGAGGAAGGGAGAGAGATAGAGAGTTAGAAACATCGATGCGAGAGAAACATCGATCAGCTGCCTCCTGCACATCTCCCACTGGGGATGTGCCCGCAACCCAGGTACATGCCCTTAACCGGAATCGAACCCGGGACCCTTGAGTCCGCAGGCCGACGCTCTATCCACTGAGCCAAACCGGTTTCGGCTTGTCTGCATTTTATTTCTGGTTGTTTCTATTGGTAGGTGCTTAAGTTCACTAATCTTTTATTCTGCTCTGTTTAAACTAGCATTAATCTTAACCAGTGCATTTCTTATGTCGGACATTGTAATTTTCTAAAGTTGGATTTGAGTCTTTCAAGTTTCTACTTAACTTTTAAACATATGCAATCCTATCTAATAAAAGGGTAATATGCAAATTAACTGTCACTCTGCCACAAAGATGGCAGTGCTCGTAGCTACAAGATGGCGGCGCTCAGTCTTCTCAGCCCGGCTGGAGTCCCCCAGGCCCAGGGAGATGGCTGCTGAGAGCGGGCAGCGTGAGTGGCCTGGTGGAATGCTTGCTTCATTGCCACAAGGCAAGCGTTCCACCCCGACTGCAGAGGGCCTCTGGGCAGCGGACACTGAGCTGCCCAAGTGGAACGCTTGCCTCGTCACCCCTGCGATGAGGCAAGCATTCCGGCCCAGCCATGAATAGCCTCTGGGGAGGCTGGGCACGGAACGATTGTGTCATTGCCCCGGCGACAAGGCAAGTGTTCTGGCCCAGCTGTGGAGGGCCAAATGACAGAACAGACTGGTACTGATTCAAAATAGCACCTGCTCCATTGGCCTTCACCCCAGTACTAAGTCTGAGAACTGTCTTCTAAGTAAAGTGATCCCATACATGAACAATTACCACCAAAGGCTCGATCAGACCGGAAGTCAGTGCTAGGTTGCCATGGCGACCCAGCACTGACTGCCTAGGGGGCTGTGGATCAGGCCCGGAGAGAGGCCTGCAGAGAGAGACAGACAGGGTCTGATCCGTAGCCTCTGTGGCAGCTGTTGATCAGCCCTTGCCTCTCTCTTTCTCTCTGGGCCTGGCCAGCAGCCGTGCCTCTCTTTCTTTCTGGGCCTCCACAGGGGCTGCTGATCAACCTGGCCTCTCTGATCAGGTCCGGAGATAGGCCTGGAGATGCTGACTGGCATAGAAACCGACCAATCAGAACCAAATCTAGGTGAACTGTGAGGAGCCAATGGCTGCCTAGGAGGCGGAGCTTTTGACACTGACGGGCATAGAAACTGACCAATCAGAACCAAATTGGCAGGCAGAGGAGGGCAGTTGGGGTGAGATCAGGCCGGCAAGGGAGGGTAGTTAGGGGTGATCAGGCAGGCAGAGGCAGTGGGGGCGAGATCAGGCTGGCAGGGGAGGGCCGTTGGGGGCAATCAGGCAGGCAGGCAGAGAGGTTAGGGGTGATCAGGCAGGCAGGCAGAGGCAGTTAGGGGTGATCAGACAGGCAGGCAGAGGCAGTTAGGGGTGATCAGACAGGCAGGCAGGGAGGTTAGGGACAATCATGCAGGCAAGCAGGTGAGTGGTTAGGAGCCAGCAGCCCCAGATTGTAAGAGCATTGTCCAACAGTCAGTTTAGGCCCGATCCCACAGGGGTCCCCAATTAGAGTGGGTGCAGGCTAGGCTGAGGGAACCCCCCCTCCATGCACAAATTTCGTGCACTGGGCCTCTAGTACAGTTATAATAACTGGTTAATGCACTTTGTTAATTCTACCACCTGTGTCAGTTCTTGGTTGTTTTCCATTAATTGATTATTCTCTTCATTATGGGTCATATTTTCCCACTTCTTTACATTAAGGGTGTTCATTGATTGGATTAACTTGCAGAATGCTGATATATTTGCATTCTTAAAAATATTCTTGAGCTTTGTTCTAACACGGAGTTTTAAGTTCATTGAAAACATTTTGACTCTTTTGGGTCTTGCTTTTAACATTTGTTAGGATGGACCAGAGCAGCATTCATATATGGATAATCATTCCCCACAATGCCGAGGCACCATGCTTCTGAGTATTCATGACTACATTTGTTGAGTTTTCCAGTCTGGCTTGTGGGAACAGGCACTGCTTCTGGCCCTGTGTAAATGCTGGGCAGCTTCCTTCTAATAATTTCATATTGATATTTCCCCAGCCTTGCCTATTGTGTCCTCACACACCTATTGTGATCAGTACTTGGCTGCATACCCAAGTGGAATGCTCTGTAGATATTCAAGTTTTTCTTTCTGTCAGATAACTTCTCTCTTGGACTCTGACCTGTGCATTTTCTCTCCAAGCACTTAGATAGATGCTCTTTTCATTCAAGCTCCACCTGGGATCCCTCTCCCTATGCTATTTCCCAGAAACAATCTCAAAACAGTAAACTGAGACCATTATAATTATCACTTTAACCTCTGTTTTTGTATCTCATGGATCACTGCCCTTTATATCTTGACAACCAGTGTCTTGAAAACCATCTTTCTCTCGCTCTCTCTCTACTTCCTTCCCTCTCCCTCTCTCTCTTTCACACACAACGTGTTTTTAGTTGGGAAGGTAAATATAATTCCTATTACGCCATTGTAGCTGGAAGCAAAACCCCCAACACTGCATCTTACCAACTTTATTATAAATTAGACACTAGATGAACTAAAATAATTTGTATTTTCCCCAAAACTCCAAGCACACAGGCATATTGTAAAAATGGCCTATTGATTATATCAGTTTCCTTTAGCCAAAGATCACCAGGAACACACATGTAGTAGAAAAAGTTGAGTTTGTTACTCATTGCAGCAAAAGAGAATGTACACCTTCTAGAGAACCATGGGATACCTCAGAGATTCTCTGGACTTAGCAAATAAAAATACGGAATACCCAGTTAAATTTGAATTTCATGTAAACAATAAAACTTTTGTTATAAATATGTTCAATGCAATATTTGGTACATACTTATATTACAAAGTTATTTATTTGAAATTCAAATTTAAATGAGCATTGTGCATTTTATCTGGCAATCCTAGTGTATGGTCCAAATATTTATGTTCCCCCAAATTCACATGTTAGAATCCTAATATCCAATGTGATGGTGTTAAAGGTGGGGCCTTGGGGATGTGATTAGGTCACGAGGGTGGAGCCCACATGCATTCAGTTCATGTTCTTATAAACGAGATCCCATGAAGTTCTTTAGCCATTTCTACTAAAGCGAGACTACAAACAGTCTGCAGTGCAGTAGAGTGTCATCACCTCACCATGCTGGCACCCTGATCTTGGACTTCCAGCCAAAGAACTGTGAGGAATAAATTTGTTATTAATAAGCCACCCACTGGTATCTTATTATAGCAGCCTGAATGGACTAAGACACTAAAAGATTTGAGCTCCTGTTAGGTATCATGAGGTTGGGGTAGGTCATTAAGGAAGAGGAGCTTTCCTCTGGATTGGAAGCTGTCAGCTGTCTGGGGATAATTCTATAAATGTGTAACTTCTTGATAAACTTTACGTACATGGAGGGCAGACTAGAAGAAAGATAAAGCTGTTATTGGTAGAGAAGTATCAGTCATTCAGGTTGGCCGGATGTGATATGCAGAAGGGTAACCGAAAGATGCCCATATCAATCCTTGGAACCATTAAGTGTTATGATATCTGGCAAAGAGGACTTTGAAAATGTAATTAACAGTGTAGACCCTAATTAGTTAAATTAATGTTAAATCTGCTGGTATCAAAGTATGCTGTTAAAAAGGTTGGATATTTTTTTTTTGGGTGGGGGGAGGCCAATTTTCAATGCCAAGTGTACTTAGAATTCAGGTTCCAGGGAGAAATTACAAGTGCCAAAGGAAATGCAATCAGATCAGGAGATTAAATCAATTGGTTCATAGTCACAAATCAATCTACTTATTTTGTAATACTCTATTTTTAAAAGAGTCTCAGGTTAACAATGAAATTGAGAGGAAGGTACAGAGATTTCCTATTTATCCCCTGGCTCACACATGTATACTAGTAGCCTTCCTTTTCACCAACAGCCCTAACCAACTTACCAGAATGGACTTTTTTAAAACCAAGGATTAACCTACCTTGACACACCATAATCACCTAATGTCCATAGTTTACTTTATGGTTCATTCTTGTTATTGTATAATATGTATAATGACATACATCCATTATATCATACAGAATATTTTCACCTCCCCAAAAATCCTCTATGCTCTGACTATTTATCCTCCCCCGTATCCAAGGTAACCACTGATCTTTTTATTGTCTCCATAGTTTTGCCTTACCAGAATGACATATAGCTGGAATCATATAGTCTGTAGCCTTTCAGATTGGCTTCTTTCAATTAGTAATATATGTTTAAGGTTCTGCCATGTCTTTTCATGGAATGAAAGCTCATTTCTTTTTAGTGCTGAACAATATTCCATTCTCTGGATGTATCACAGTTTATTTATCCATTCACTTACTAAAGAAGATCTTAGTTGTTTCCAACTTTTGTCAATTATAAATAAAGCCACTGTTAATATTACAAGATTTTGTGTGGATATGTTTTTCAACTCATTTGGGTAGATACCAAAAAACTTGATTGCTGGATTTATATAGTAAGAATATGTTAGTTTGTAGGAAACCACCAAATTTTCTTCCAAAGTGGCCATGCCATTTTGCATTTCCACCAGCAAAATGAGAAGGACCTGTTACTCCACATCCCCACCAGTATTTGGTGTTGCCAGTGTTCTGGATCTCGGTCATCTAATAGGTATGTGGTGGTATCTCATTGTTGTTGTTGTTGTTGTTGTTGTTGTTGTTTCCAAATATATTTTTATTGATTTCAGAAAAGAAAGGAGAGAGAGAGAGATAGAAACATCAATTATAAGAGAGAATCATTGATTGGCTGCCTCCTCCACACCCCCTACTGGGGATCAAGCCTGCAACCTGGGCATGTGCCCTTGACTGGAATCACCTTTCAGTCCACAGGCTGATGCTCTATCCATTGAGCCATACTGGCTATGGCTCACTGTTGTTCTGATTTGCATTTTCTTGGTGACATATGATGTGGAGCATCTTTTCACATGCTTATTTGCTATCTATATATTCTTTGGTGAGGTATCTGCTAAGGTCTTTAGCCCATTTTTAAATTGGGTTGTTTGTTTACTTATTGTTGAATTTTAAGCGTTCTTTGTATATTTTGGATAACAGTTCTTTATCTGATGTGTCTTTTGCAAATATTTTCTCCCAGTCTGCAGCTTATCTGTGAGAAAACAAAAGTTTCTTATGTTTTGGGTAGATGTGTCATGGCCAGTACAATTTCTTTAAGACACAAGAGGAAAATATGGTGCTGAATTATAGAAGGGCATTATAGAAAGGCATTAAAATGTGCTACTTGGAATTACAGCCTCAGCTTCTTATTTTATTATTGCATGTGGTAAATTAGTACGGGGTTATATGCAGTACCTGTAAAGAAACTGATCCCCTCTTCACTACACTACAAGATACACTAGAATCCATGGACTTATCATAAAAATATAGAAACTAAGCCCTAGCTGGTTTGGTTCAGTGGATAGAGCATCGGCCTCTGGAGTGAAGGGTCCCTGGTTCAATTCCTGTGAAGGGCACATGCCTGGGTTGCAGGCTCTATCCCCAGTGCGGGGTGTGCAGGAGGCAGCTGATCAAGGATTCTCTCTCATCATTGATATTTCTATCTCTCTCTTCCTCTCCCTTCCCCCTTGAAATAAAATAAATAAATAAATA
>NW_005359840.1:2170292-2174490 GCF_000412655.1 Myotis brandtii
AAATAATAATAAAATAGAAACTAAAAAAAATCTTAACACTATAACATTATCCAGGCATATCTGATAATGCATTAGGGCCTTCAG
This sequence comes from Myotis brandtii, assembly GCF_000412655.1. Classification (NCBI taxonomy): domain Eukaryota; kingdom Metazoa; phylum Chordata; class Mammalia; order Chiroptera; family Vespertilionidae; genus Myotis; species Myotis brandtii. The sequence goes on from NW_005359840.1 coordinate 2,170,377, forward strand.
ATCAGCTCCAGAACCTTCAGATCATGGAATCCCTGGGGATAGAGTGGATTTTCTAAAATTTTCTCAGGTTTAACTCAATCTTTCTAATTTCCATGGGATCAACGATGAGATTCAAAACATTCTGATATTTGAGTGAGAGATGGGTTCACTGTGCCAGATTCACATCTAATCTGCCGCTCAGCCCCTGTTTAATTATTAGAATCATTACTATAGATGTTATAATTTCCTAGCCTAAAAATGGGATTATTTTCAAATGATATCTATATTATTGGTGACATTTTAACCTCAGAATAATAATTGGTGACATTTTAACCTCAGAATGAAATATTCCAGATCCACTGAATAGCAATGATTATGATTTATTATTGTTTTTTTTTCCACACTCCAAAATAATTCTGATGGGAAATCTATGAAAGCCTGAAGTATAAAATAGGACTCAGCAATAAATTAATAAAGGATTAAAATATCTGAATTATAGGGGGGATTTTAGGGCATATATTTTTCAATGGGATGCTAAATCCATTGAGTATAACAAGTAGACTTAGAAGTATTCATTTGTTGCTACTCTAATATAACAATATGTTATGTTCTCAAATGACATTATATTCAATGAGCATCCATGAAAATGTTTTATTACCATTAAATATGTAAAAGAAAGAAAAAGAGGATCTAGTTATCAAGTTAATGTATTTTATGAAGATTTGTACTAATCTCCATTTAATAACAAGTATAGAAACTAAAAAAAAATCATTGCATTTTTGTCTTGATTTCCAAAAGATGAAGTTAAAAGTGATATGATTAAAATGAAACTTTAAAGACATACACACTCCATGAAATGCTGTGAGCCCTACTTAAATATCTAAAGTATAAGAGTTGCTTTCATGAAGAGAATGACCTTCACATTTATGATTTCTATTACCAAGTTGGTAATTGAAACTAGTTTTATTAACTGTGGATAAAGTTCAAAAGTTCACATAAAAGAAGGATCAAATTATTCTTTCCTCATTTTTAAACACTTTCTTGGTCTAAAATACTTCCATATGTGGGATGATCTGTATATATAAAAGCCTAAGCAACCATCTGACCATCCAACCGTCTAACTGGTAACTGTAACATGCAATGACCACTAGGGGGAAGACACTCAACGCGGGAGCTGCCAAGCCACAGCAACTTTGCAGAGTGCCCTCTCACACTCTGGGACCCCTCGGGGGATGTTGGACTGCCAGTTTCGGCCCAATCCTGGCAGGCCAAGCAGAGGGACCCCGCCTGCAGGAGGGACCCCGCTCACTCTGCAGACCCCCTTCAAGCCCAGGCGCCACCTCAGGTGCGGCCAGCCTGGGAGGGACCACGGGAAGTTGGCTCCAGGGTATGTCCAGCCTGTCTCACCCAGTCCTGCCCAACCAGACACCTTCTAATTAATTTCCTTAGACATTCTGAAAAAGATGCACATCCTGCCCCTTACTAGAGAGTTTACAGAGGACATAAACTCCAAAAAATTGCTTTTGAAAGCCTCCCTCCCAATTCCTACTCATTGAAGATTTTCATGTTTGACTCAATGTCTTCCTATTTAACTCAACTCTTGCAAAAATCTTGAGATCTCAAAAAGCATATAGAATGTTCGTCTAACAGCCAAATTTTGAAATGCCTAGATTTTCACACCAGTGAACTCCATTATACTTCAGTAACATCTCTTCTATGACCAATCCCTGAAAATTCTATGTAGCTAAAACCATCCTTAAATCTTGATAATCCCCTCATTGACCACAACCTCCTAACATTTCATATCTCCCATGTGTTCATCCCATCTACACATGACTTTTGGTCTCATGTTCCCTTGATCTCATTATTCTTTCCCAGTTGACACTATGTATTAATTTAGTGCTTACTATGTGGCAGATGCCTTGCTAAGTACTTTATGTGCATTATCTTATTTAAGCCTCATGGAAACCTTAGTGATAAGTACTATTATTATCCTACTAGAGGCCTAGTGCATGGGATTCGTGCACTGGTGGGGGGCATGGCATGCAGAAATTGGCCCACAGTGGGAGCACCATTCATCCTGGTCAACCAAGTGGTGCTCTCACTGTGGGAGCGCACTGACCACCAGGGTGTTGCTCCTTCATTGAGTGTCTGCCCCCTGGTGGTCAGCACATGTTATAGCAACTGGTTGACTGGTCATTCTGGTCATTCCACTGTTCGTTCACTGGGCATTTATTATATAAGATTTTTATTGGATTTATTGGAGTGACATTGGTTAATAGAATTATATAGGTTTCAGGTGTACAATTCTATAATTCATCGTTTGCATATTGTATTGTGTGCTCATTAGCCCTAGTCAAGTCTCCTTTCATCACCATTTAACCATTTATCTCCCCCTCCTTTACCCTTTTCTACCTCCCCCTTGCTCCCTTTCCCTTTGGTAATCATCATACTGTTATCTGTGTCTAAGAGGTTTTGGTTTTTTGGGGTTTTTTTTGGGGGGGGGTGCTTAATTCCATCACCCTTTTCACCCAGCCACCTCAATGCCCTTCTCCCTGACAGCTATTAGTCTGTTCTCTATCTATGAGTCTATTTCTATTTTGTTTGTTAATTTATTTTGTTCATTGGATTCCACATATGAGTGAAAGCATATGTATTATCCTATTTTATAGGCATAGAAATTGATTCACAGAGAGGTCAATAAATGGCAAAATTTGGGTTTGAATATTGACTTTCTAACCATAAATCTTGAGTGTTTAAGAAGGGTCCTACTTATCCTCCTTTCACATACCTTTGGTTGTTTTCCTTCCTATACCTTTTCACTTTTATTTATTCCTCTCAGAAAACATTTCAAATATTCACCATTATCTTCAAGACCGCAATTCAATTTCTATGCCAAACTGTAGGAGCAGATGTCCTCCTTTTTCAATGAGGAATATGAGGTGTTAAGTCATGATTTTCTCAATCTCCTATTTCTTTGTCTATAAATTTACTCATATCTACAACCACTGCAATTAATATACAATTCTCTAGACTCAAAAAATAATGATTTCTTTATTTCTATCCAAGGCCAATCCAAATTAAACGTAAAAAGATTGGTGGACATCCCTTGATCCTTGACCTCTTCTTGGGCCATGACCCAAACTTGTTTGCTCTTCCTAACTAAGCTTTTTAAAAGAATAATCTGCATAAAATGCCTATACATTTTTACATTTTCCTAGATTCTCAGTCTACTGTAATTTTCACCAGGCTAGGTGAACTCACCAGTAACCCCCTAATTGCCAAATCCAATAGGCATTTTCTAGAATGTATCCTGATGGTCCTCTCTCCTATACCTAATGTTGATGATATCTGCATTAATTGTTCTTCTTTTGTTTTTGTGACCTCAAACTCACCCAATTCTTCTCATACTTCTCTGACCACTTCTTTCCTTTTATTTTTCATAAACTTATCTCCCTCTTCCAATCCTTAAAAGTTAGTTCAGAGATAGAAGTACACACCGTATCATGTCACTGTAAAGGATGGGCACCTAAATCAAGAGACTTCATATGGTTTCATTATTCTCTATTTAGTTGAATGACTCCTTCAAAGACTGTGAGTTCCTTTGGAGAAGGTCAATGTCTGACTCCTGCAGTGTCTGGAAAATAGTAAAGCATTAAAAATATGTATTAATTTAAAAAATACTTATTAAGATAATTAATTTGTTTTTAAGACTTTATGTAAATTAACATGTTTTCTCTACAAGTTTGTGGCATTTCCATTTTCATTGTCTTAAACTATATTAACCCTTCACTTATTTTAGCACTCTTGATTCTTACAAGAACCCTTTGACTTAGGCAAGAAAGATCTAATCATTCTTAATTCAGGAAGGTTGAATAATTTATCTAAATAATTTATCTGGCTACTAAACACTGGATTCAAACCTAAACTCTAGGTGGTTTTCTTTGAATATTTTTCTAATCCTCATTTGTTAATTCTTGCAACACTACATTATTCATTGTTCATTGTTATTATTCAAACTGTAATATATATAAGAGCAAGGCATTTGGCTCATTTTACATATTTAAAGTCACTAGGAAAAATAAATAAGGGCAATGGGGTGAAAGAAGCAAGCTAACTATATATTAAATAATAT
>NW_005359840.1:2174537-2176922 GCF_000412655.1 Myotis brandtii
TTAAAATTGATTTGAGAGAGAGAGAGAGAGAGAGAGAGAGAGAGAGAAAGAGAGACATCGCTTTGTTATTCCACTTATTTATGCATTTGTTGGTTGTTTCTTGTGTGCCCTGACTGAGGATTGAACCCACAACCTTGGTGTATCAAGACTATGCTCTAATCAACTGAGCTAGCCAGCCAGGGCTAAAAACAAAGTTTAATATAGAATGTGATAAAATAAGTGCAGAGTGTACAAAACTTTAAAATCAATTTCAAACCAGATATTTCAAAAAGCACCACCCAAAATAGTAGATACCAATATGTTACTATTAAATATATGTCTTCATGAAATTATATAGCTCTAAAAATGTCCCAAGCACAATTTAGAATATTAAATTGCCAAGCACATAAGCTAAAGTAATTGCATATTAAAGATCACTGACAGCTACTAAACCATACATTAACTTTAAGAGGTACCACATAAATGCACTTTATTTAGATATTTCAATTCAAGCCCCAGGGAGTTGCCATATAGAACCTAAACAAATTATCTTACCATTTCTAATTCCCTGGTGATTTAAGTTTATAACTCACAGAAAAGAACATATTTTTAGACATATGATATTTCACTTAACATTCAAGGAAAGATTTTTCTTACCTATAAAAGTGTCTAGTTTAAATGACTTCAGCATGAGTACATGAACACTGACCACAATCTATTATTCAAGGATTCAATTGATAGGAAAATAAGGGCAGGGAAAGAAGAAGCTTGAGATACAAGCATCACTAAAACGGAGCTGAGTTGCTTAATAAATCCTCTTAGATGATGATTAATCCAGTCATTTATATACCTCTGATCAGGTCCTAGATCATCAAATTTATTCTTTAGGCAATGATTGTAGGGAAAATAGATTCACTTCTCATTCAACTCTACATTTATTGCACAATTTTTTACCCAATGTCTGCCATATTCCAGGCATTTTTCCAGGAGTCTAGTGACACAATGATGGACACAATGATGCCCTCAAATAAATAAATAATAAAAATGATACACATTATATACACACACATATGAACAAACAAATATATAGGTATATACGCGTATGTGTCATATGAATTATAGAGAAGGATAAGAAGATAGAGAGTGACTGGGAGCTATTTGACACAAGGTATAGGAATGGCTCTTCTGAGGAGTACTTTAGCAGAAATGTGAACAAAGTGAAACAGCAATGAGAATATCTGAGTAAAGCGTTCCAGATGCAGGGAACAGCAAGTACCAATGCCCAGGGGCATATTTTACATATATTAGGAAGAACAAGTGAGCAAAGGGTGGAGTGGTGGAGATGATGATGTAGAAGTTGGTAGGGGCTAGGTCAAATTGGACACTGTAGACTAATGCATAGACTTTAGATTTTATTCTAAATAAAATGGAAAACTATTGGAAGGTTTTAAGTATGGGAAGAAGAAGAATTTAAGAAAGATAATTGTCAAGGCATTTTAAGCTATCTTGTCTTCAAAATGTAAGATGTTATGATTTTCTTTATAGGTTTTTCTTACTTTCAAAAAACAACATATGTTTGTTTTTTATTGAACCTTAGAAAAAGAGGAAGGGGAGGGAGGGAGAGAGAGAGAGAGAGAGAGAGAGAGAGAGAGAGAGATCAGCCACCTCCCACATGCACTCCTACAAGGGATTGAACCCACAATCCCTTGATGTATTGAATAACACTCCAACAAATTGAGCCACCAGGTCATAGATAAAGTGTTATTTATTTTTATCTTAGATAATTAATTTCTTCTAACTCTTCTATCTTTATCAAAATATGTTGAAAATGTTTATATGATGGCATAATTTTACAAAGTTTTATATTCTAATTCAGCTTTTCTCTTTCCCCTTTGGAGATGGAAGTGTTAGGAAGTAGGAAGCAGTCCTATTTCTGTTGAAATTAATACCAGCTTCTCTGAGTTCTAAAACAATAAAATAATTTTTACAATACACATATTATCTCATCTCAAAAGGAAAAATTTTCCATAAAATGACTTATGACTAAAACTATGTATGTGTTGTGTGGCTCTGATATACCAGGAGATCTGTAAAGTGCTTCATATGCTTGATCTCAATTTGTTTCACATAAACACTATTAAGTAGTTAGTATTTTTGTTTTCAAACTGGAGATGACTTTTTAAATTTTTTTTACAGATTAATTTCTCTCAAAGGATCTTTTTTAAAAATTATTTATTGTTTAAAATATTACACATGTCTCCTTTTTCCTCCATTGCTCTCTCCCCAGCCTTTCCGACCCCCAGCACATGCCTTCATCCCCCTACTGTCTGTGTCCATGTGTTATGCTCATATGCATGCATACAAATCCTTCAGTTGATCTCTTACAACCTCCCCCCCCCCCCCCCC
>NW_005359840.1:2176968-2191581 GCF_000412655.1 Myotis brandtii
TTTTTGTTCATCAGTTTATGTTGTTCATTATAGTCCAAAAATGAGTGAGATCATGTGATACTTATCTTTCTTCGACTGGCTTATTTTGCTTAGCATAATGTTCTCCAGGTCCATCCATGCTGTTGCAAATGATGAGTTCCTTCCTTTTTACAGCAGCATAGTATTCCATTGTGTACCACCATTTTTTAATCCACTCATCTGCTGATGGGCACTTAGGTTGTTTCCAATTCTTAGCTATTATAAACTGTGCTGCTGTGAACGTTGGGGTGCATATATCCTTTCTGACTGGTGTTTCTGGTTTCTTGGGATATATTCCTAGAAGTGTGATTACTGAGTCAAATGGCAGTTCCATTTTTAATTTTTTGAGGAAATGCCATACTGTCTTCCACAGTGGCTGCACCAGTCTGCATTCTCACCAGCAGTGAAGGAGGGTTCCTTTTTCTCCGCATCCTGACAGGTGTGAGATGGTATGTCATTGTTGTTTTGATTTGCATCTCTCAGATGATTAGTGACTTTGAGCATGTTTTCATATGTCTCTTGGCCTTCTGTATGTCCTCTTTTTAGGTCCTTTGCCCATTTTTTGATTGGATTGTTTATCTTCCTTTTGTTAAATTGTATGAGTTCCCTATAAATTTTGGAGATTAAACCCTTATCGGTGATAACATTGGCAAATATGTTCTCCCATGCAGTGGGCTCTCTTGTTGTTTTGTTGATGGTTTCTTTTGCTGTGCAGAAGCTTTTTTATGTAGTCCCATTTATTTATTTTTCCTTAGTTTCCATTTTCCTAGGAGCTGTATCGGTAAAGATATTGCTTCAACATCTGTCTGATATTTTGCTGCCTATGGATTCTTCTAAGATTTTTTTATGGTTCCCTGTCTTACATTTACGTCTTTTATTCATATTTTTATCCCCTAGAAGCAACCTACATGAAAATAGGAATGTTGTCAATAAGAGTGTCTGGAACATGATAGGTGTTTACAAACATCTGTAACATGAGTTATTAAATATATGACTGAATTCCTATTATAGACATTAAAAGGTTGAGGCAAAGAAAGTTTAAGACACTTATTCAACTTTACATAGCTGGTACATAGCACAGCCAGGACTCAACTACATTTTGCCTGACTCCAAAGTCCTTTCTCAAACCACTATTTGTTTTGCCCCTACAAAATCTGTCATGGTATTTTCTCCAGTCTGGATAAGCCAGTAATATTGACCACACTCCTGATTTCAACTTTTCATAGTCCCTTTTCTTATCCAAATGTTCTTAAAGTTCTGGTCCCCTAGGTTGTCAAAGTCTTTAGTTTAATGAGACCAAACATTTTTCTTTTCTTGCCTTAGATCTTTAACCACTCTTACAGGTACTTTTGTACCAGAAAAAAATTGTTTAAATTTGGAACCCTGGTAAGCCCCAGAGTTATTTTGCAACAACTTTATAGAACATGAGCTAAGAGTCCAACATAAAATGCTACCTGATAATAATAAGCAACACATCTAGAGAAAACATATTAAATTAGTTTTTAGAAATGCCATATAATGTACCATGTCTCTTTGGAAATTTAGTCAAACTCCGATGATTGTAGGAGTTCAGAAAAATCAAAGGTTTAGAATTTTAAAACCTAGCAAGGACAGTAGATTAAAATTATAGACATTTGTATTTTGAGAAATCTGGAAAATTTCTTTCATAAAATTTAATATTTTTAAGGATTGAATGTCATTTTGTAGAGCAGAAAGTTGGTTACCCAAAGTTGGTTCTAACAATTTTACTACAAATATTTTGTAATGCAATATTCTTACTCCAAATATGACATGAATTTATTCTAAAGAGTAAGAAAAAATCACCACAAATATATTTTCAGAAACTTTCAGATTCATACTTCTGTTTTGAAGTTCTCAAGATTGTGTATAGCTTCTTCTATGATAAAATTTCATGGGAATTAGGTATTTTCTGTTAACCCAAAAATATGTCCATCCACCAGTGGCTGGTTCTTTCTATTATATCCTTATTGCTTTATCCATCATACTTAGAGCTTTGTTCCCTATTGACAGTGAAAATATTCCTAAAAATATCCATCTACTTCTCTCCACTGAAATGCTACCATCCGAGTTGGGGGGTCCCAAAAATCTCTCACTGAGACTACAGCAGTGTCCTCACATGACTCTGCTTCTACTATTACTTTCATTCTCCACATGATGGAAACAATAATATTTCCAAATGATAATCTCATATTATTTTCATGGAAAAATCTTCCAAAGGCTTCTCATTACAATTACTAAAATATTACAACTCTTTATTAACACGGTTCAACATGAACTGGCCCCTACCTCTCCAACTTCACTCTAGCCACAGTGGCCTTCTCATAAGCCTTACATATGCTGGATGCATTTCAGAATGCTTTTCCCTTTCTATCCTATTTCCTGGAAAAATCTTCTCAAAATTTCACTTGACTAGCTGGTCAGCATCATTCAGGCTTCAGCTAACAAGCCTTGCTTGAATAGTGTAACTGAAGTTGATCTCCACCTCCAAACACTCTTCCCATTTGCTTTATAACACTTTTTGCTCTCTGAAAAAAATTAATTTATTTTTATTGTTGAAAATATTACAGATGCCTCATTCCCCCCCCCATTAACCCCCTCCACTCCTCTCCCACCCGCCCCCAAGCCTTCACCGCACTATTGTCTGTATACATGGGTTATGCATATATGCATATAAGTTATTTGTTTAATCTCCTCCTGCCCTCATTTTCTCTCTGAGATTCATCAGTCTGTTCCATGCTTCCATGTCCCTGGATCTATTTTAATTTATATATGCAATTTTATTTTACGTCATCCCCATATAAACTAGAATGTAAGATTTAATACTTTAAGGATTTTCTCTATTTGCTCCATGTTATGTTATGGTCCTCACACATAGAAAACCATCACAAGAATATTAAATATGTGTTGAAACAAGGCAGGAAGGCTCATCAGTCAATTACATCCCAGTGAAGCTCCTTGATCAAATTCCTTCTTGGGAGAAAGAGGAAAGGCATCATGAATGACACTGGGTACCTGAGATTAAGGTGTGGGGAAAGGTAAAACAGGGATTCCCTGTTCTCAAGAGGGAAAAAGGTTGCAGAAATTGGAGTGTTAGTGATATTTTGCTTCCTTTATTATTTTGAACTAGAGGTGTGGTGCACGAAATTTGTGCATAGGTAGGGTCCCTAGGCCTGGCTGGCAATCAGGGCCAATCTATAGGGCGACCGGTGGGATGGTCAGTGGGCCCCACTGGCACCCGCCTTGGCTGGCCTGGGGCCTGCGTTGAATGTCTGCCCCCTGATGGTCAGTGCACATCATAGCAACTGGTCATTCCGCTGGTCATTCTGCCATTTGGTCAATTTGCATATTAGGCTTTTATTATATAGGATAATATTGGCACTGTATACTTCAGATGTGGAAATGAAGATATAGTTATCGTCTGACAACATTTATAAAGGCTTATAGGCTGAATGCTTAAATTTTATTTTATTCATGGCTATTTAGCCATTTGCATTTGTAGGTTCTCTGCCTCATACTAGTTTGACTGGAGATATGTTGAATTCTAGAAGATGTATTCTGTCATTGATACCCTACCCATCTCTCCTGACCATCATGCCAATTATTAGTGTTAAGGCACAACATGACTTTGCCAGGGAAATACTGAGCCTACTAGGGGGAAACAGAGAATACACCCCAAAGGATCTGCAGGACCTACTTGATATATTGGCAGTGGCCAGGATAGTGTGTATGGTCCTGGATTCTGAGGATACTAAATCAGGGAGAATGAAATGTAAATTTGAATGAGAAAGAATTTATCAATATGAGAGCACTATCCCAGAATATAGTCTATATCAAGAGTCCGCAAATGACCATCCACTCCACTTTTTGTAAATAAAGATTTCTTTAGCAAGAGACTGTATAGCCTGAAGAGCCTAAAATATTAGCTATCTGACCCTTTACAGAAAAAAAGTTTGCTGACTCCTGATATATAAAAAGGAATGAAAATAGATGATATTACCAGGCTACTAGAATGGCTCTTAGAAACATGAAGAAAATAATTAGCCTCACTAATTGAAATAGAAATAGCAAAACAGCTATGGAAAAACATGAAAGAATGTATCAAAGGCTTAGAGAATTAAGCATATTAGAGTAGATATATTAGGTAAGGCCAGGAAACCTATCAGATTATTATGCTCCATTGGAGGGTCTGGAAGAGACATCATTTTTCAAACAATAAAGAACTTTCTGGTGTGGGACACCACCATCACTGAGAAGCTCAGCTGTGACAGTGGGAGATGCCATTACAGAATGGACTCCCTGTGTTACAATCAAAGCAAGGCAAGTTTAATTATTATGAGCAGCAGGGCCAGAGCAGTGCAGAATGGGGGTGTGACCTTCAGAGAGCAATGAAGATGGTTAATAGAATGTATTGTCCTGTATTGCTCAAACTATTAAGTTGAAAGAAATCTAGGTTGGCTGAGGGCAGTTACCTCAATAAAAATGTCATGATCATTTGTCCAGTTTCTAGAGTGAGCCTGTAAGCCACTGTCAGAAGAAAAGGCAAGGTCTCCATGAGAAAGAAACTTGCAATGCCATGGCAAGTGTCTATAGTAATGATTTTGCCAATTTTTCCTGCAAGAGGCTTTTGGCCATTTTCTTGTATAAGAGTAGACTATGGGTAGGGGAAGAATACCAAATATTTTGAGGACTGTTAGACACAGGGTCTGAATTGACACTGATACTCAGGAACACAAAGTGTCATTATGAACCTCAAATGGAGTGGGGGGTTTGGGAGCCAAATAATAAATGGAGGAGTCTTGGTCCAGGTCTGGTTCACATTGAGTCCACTGGGTCCACATTTAGTAGGTGGTCATTTTCATGTGACATAAATGTATAATTAGAATTGACGTACTTGGTAGCTGATAGGTAGTTCCATATTGGTTCCTTGAGTTGGAGCTATTGTAGTGGAGAAGGCCAATTGAAAGTCCCTGAAACTGTCTACTTCCCCACACAGGACAGGATAATAAAACTATTGTCTCTTGGAGTGGTACAGATTAATGCCAACCATACATACCTAAAGGATATAGGTGTAGTGATTCCCCTTATATCTTAATTTGATTCACCAGTATGAGTGGCCTATACAAAAACCAGTTGGATCCTAAAAGATGATAGTGGGCTATGACAAGCTCAACTGCATACTAGCTCCATTTCTAGCTGCTGTGCCAGATGTGATATTGTTGCTAGAGCAAATTAACAAGGCCTCAGATATGTGGGATGTGGTCATAGATTTGGCAAATGTGTTCTTTTCCATGTTAATCAGAAAATAGGACAAAAACAGATCTTATTCATGTGGAATGGAGCACCATGGACATTTATAGCCATGCCCTATGGCTGTGTTAACTTTCTTACTCCCTATCATAAAATAGTCTGAAGATATCTGGACAATCTGAACATGCTACAGAACATCACATTGATTCAATATATCATGACATCATGTTACTTAAATTGAGTTAGTAAGAAGTGAAAGGTACATTGGAGGCCTTGGTAGGAAGTATGCATTTTAGACTGTGGGAGATAAAACTTAAAAACAGTCAAAGGCCAGCCCCATCAGTGAATGTTGGAGGGCCCAGTGGTCTGGACAGTGAAAAGATATCTTTCCAATAAAAGAACAAATTATTGCAACCTACATTTCCAACCACTAAGAAGGAAACACAAATCCTGCTAGGCCTCTACAGGTTCTGTAGGAAGTTTTTTACCCACTTGAGAATAATGTTCTGAGCCATATACCAGGTGATGCAAAATTCTGCCAGCTTTGGGTGGACTTCAGAGCAGGTAAGCACTGTGCAGCAGGCACAGGCTGCACTTAACCAGTCCTGCCACTTGGACCACTGTGATCCACAAGACTCTATTGTATTATAAATTGGTGCAGTTGTAAAGTCACCATGTGGAAGCTTCAGCTAATCCCGATGGGAGAATCAATTACAACATAGATACCTATGTGGCCTAGACCCCCATGTCATCCACCACTGTAACCTTGGACTCTCCTTCAGCTCATACTTAATGACTATTGGGGGAAGGGGGGCACATTCAACCAGCTGGTGAAGGAGGAGAAAGACTGAGTTCAGTTCACAGATGGTTTGGCTTGGCATGTGTGTGGAAGCAGAAAATAGACTGCAGCTATACTACAAGCCTGCTTAGGGCTGAAAGAAATCCATGAGGGGGGAATTATCCCCATGTCCAGAGTATCAGTCAGTATGCTGGGTTATCCACTTGTGTAGAAACAGAAGTGGTCTGAGATTAGAATTCATATAGATTCACAGGCAATAACTAATGATTTAACTAGTTGGTCAAAAGCCTCGACCTATGAACCAGAAGGTCACGGTTCGATTCCTGGTCAGAGCACATGCCCTGGTTGTGGGTTCAATTTCCCAGTAGGGAGCTGCCAGTCTTATAGATCAATGTAAAAATCTATAAAAAGCACATCTGAGATACTAGTTTAGAGATTTAACCTGTGAGAACAGGGGGGTGCTATATTCCACAACACAGCAAATATTCTAATTTAATGGCCATTACATGGTTTAGTGTTTTAGATAGGTACAATATATATGTCCAAGGATGAAGATGAGAAAATGGGAACAAACTTGCTTATTGAAACTTCCAGTGACCACCTTGTAAAATCTGTGTGTGTCCCCAAATGACAAGATTAAGTTCTGCAGTTTTAGGAGTCTTGGCTCCAAGATTTAAATGCTTCTACCATGAGACAGAGCAAAATTTCCATTTAATTTTCAAGCTATGGTTGCTACCCTTTTAACTTTAGGCTCTTTGTGCCAAGAGATCAGCAGGCAAGAAAAGAGGTACCATCACGGCAGGGTCATTGACCCTGATTATCAAGAAGGGAGTAGGATTACTTGGTGAGGGCATAGAATAATATATTTGCACTCAGATTGCCCATTTGGTTATATCTTGGAATTGGAATTCTTTTACCTGATTTTGAAAGTAAATGGACAAATAGAGCAGTTACAGCCTCAGAAAGACATGGTGAGTAGAAACCAGACCCTCATGAATTAGGGCTTGAGTCATCCCAATAAAAAGTCATCTATACCTGCCTGCGGAGGCACTAGCTGAGGGATATCTAAATGAATAGTAAAGGAGGAAGATGAATATCAGTTGTGGTCTTAAGACTAGCTGCTGTGGTGGAGTTTGTCTAGCTAACCATCTTGTAACTATCCTCCATATAAAAGAGGCCCACAAGAATAAAGGAGCTGCTGCTCCAAATTAGGTAAAATAAATAGTCCCATGTGACACAGAAGGTGGACTCTAATAGGAACTGTGATGTGTTTCTCAGGTTAAACCTCCCCCCCAACCCACCACCACCTGATGCTCTCATTTTTTTTAGAAGGTTGATAGCTAAAAGATCACATTTGAGTGTTCCCTGCATTCATGTACTCTCATCTTAAAAGGGCTAACTCATTGAAGGTCAATAACATTTTCACACATCCAATGATTGGTAGATGCAGGAGTATAAAAGGTCTCATTTCCTTGTCATAGTTCAGGACAAATCTGAGGGCTATCCCAGCTCTAGAGCTCCCCATGGAATGGGATGATGCCTTTTCTGTGACTTCATTACAGCTTAAATTCTCTCTCTGCCCGACCCTTCTTTCTTTACATACTCACAATTATTGACACAGGAAGCACAACCCAGTGAACTTCCTACAAGTAACTGTCCATTTCAAAGTCTGGTTCTGGGGAACCCCACTTGTGACACATATCCTATAGCACCATAGTTTGGTTTATTGAATTTATCTGAAATTTAGATAAACATTATATATTTTAAAAGTTGAGACTACCACATATAAAAATATGTAATATACTGCACCTCACAGACAGGGATATTGTATGCATACATTCACTCAACCAATATTCACTGAGAACCTATACAAGACACACTCTAGGCAGTAGGTATACAGTACTGTATGAAACAAAAGATGGCTTCCCAGTGGAGTTTATGGCCTAGGGGGTAAAGAACACATTAGGCAAACAGATACACCTTAATTATCTATATATATAAAAGCCTAATATGCTAAGTGTTCGACTGTTTGACCAGTCGCTATTATGTGCACTGACCACCAGGGGGCAGATGCTCTGACCCATAGGTTAGCTTGCTGCTGGGGTCCAGCTGATCTGGACTGGGTGAGATGGGCCAGACATGCCCTGGAGCCCTCCCGCGGTCCCTACTCGGCCCTGATTGTGCACCAGTGGGCTCCCTCGGCCTGGACTGCACCCTCTCGCAATCCAGGACCCCTCGGAGGATGTCAGAGAGCCAGTTTCTGCCCGATCCCCACAGGCCAGGCTGAGGGACCCCACTGGTGCACTAATGCACCAGTCCTGTAGTTTCATTATAATAGTGAAAGGGAAGAGCATCATTGATAATCACATTTAGAATGAGATCTGAAAGGTAAGTAGAATTAGCTAACATGACAGTAGGGAAGAGAAAAAGAGTCAATAATATTTTTATTCCAAAACTGGTGTTCAATTTCGAAGTCATTGTCTCTACAAATACAAAAAGAAGACTGATGTGCATTTGTCAATATTTTGCAATTTTGATTAGAAAAGACAATTGATAATCAATGCATGCTCTTCATTTATTCATTCATTCATTCAATAAACAATTTTATAGATGTTATATTTAAGGCGTTTGGTTAGGTATTGTACAAGATCCATCAAGAAATATGGCACCTTTCCTTTCCCTAGGTGCATTATATAGTAGTAAAGACAAGAAGGCAAATGAAAAACTTGGCATGCTACAAATTCTACTACAGAATCTCAGCAGACAAAGGAGATATTTCTGATCCATATAAGGATGAACCTTAATGTAATTGAAAGTTTTAAAAAATGAGTAAATTATTCATCAAGTCTACATTTATAATATAACATATCTGTAATCTATAATAATAAAAGCCTAAGCGACCATCACAACCGAACGGACAACTGAACAGGCTGCGTGGGGCAACTAGGCCGGCAGGGGGGTTAGTGAGGGACGACTAAAATGACTGAGCAGCAGGCTGTGTGGGGCAACCAGGCCGGCAGGGGGATCAATGAGTGGCGACCAAACAACCAAACAGCAGGCTGCATGGGGCAACCAGGCCTGCAGGGGTGGTAGTTAGGGGCAATAGGCAGGCAGGCAGTTGAGCAGTTAGGAACCAGTGGTCCCGGATTGGAGAGGGTGCAGGCTGGGTTGAGGGGACCTGCCCCGTGCACAAATTTCATGCACTGGGCCTCTAGTAGTCTATAAAATAAATTAATATGTTTAAACAAGGTATTTTCTACTACCTATTGCTAAGGGCTATTGAGCTCCTATTTTGCATACATAGGAAATTGATGCATTTTAAACTAGTTCATCCTGTCCTATGTTTATAGGGTGATAAATCTCATAAGGACAAAAGATCACCTTTACAATTAAAAATGATCATCCTCAATGCAAATACGAAGGAGGCCCAAGTTAATAGCTGTTATTTATGATAAATAGTATCTACCTAAATTTGGAATTTCCTCCTCTATAGCTAATACTGGTAATAATAATAATAGTTTATTATTTTTTATACTGATTTAGTGAGAAAGGTCAGATATTTCCATTTTATAAATGAGGAAACTAAGGATCAAAGTAAAGTAAATTGCCTGGTCACACCGCCAGTATAAATGCTAGAGCCAGGACTAGCTAATACTTAATCAGTACTGCCTGTGTGCCAAGCATTCTTCTAAGCACTTTTCAGGTAGGGATGTGTGATCCTCATGAGAAGACTATATGGAAGATACTGTTATCATAATCAAATTACAGGTAAGGAAAATGAGATACGGAGAGAACAAGTCACTTGCTAAGGTCACACAGCCAGGAAAGGATGGTTTGCAAACTCAGAGACTTTCACTCCAAAATATAAACTCCTAACACTGTGTGAAGTTATTCAACAAGCATAGAACAGGAATCTATGAACCCTCTACTCCTTTGAAAATACATTATATTAAAAATAAGACAAAATGTGTCCAGTCGTAACTAACTACTTTTGCTTGCCAATTATTTATTCTCTCTCCAGCCTCTGGATTCACTGCCTAGATTCTAGGCCCCCAAATAATAGCCACCACCCCCTTTCCCACACTCACCTATCTACTAATCTTACTTTTGTGGACACTCAGCTTAGATGTCCACTTCTCCAAGAAGTCTTTCTTGACCTCCAAAGACTGGATTGTGTGGTCTTCCTATGAGTTCCAGAGGACACTATGCTTACACCTGTCAGAGAACTTACCACACCTATTTGCATTGCTTATTACTTATCTGCCTATCACATTCCAGTGGTTCTCAACCTTCCTAATGCCGTGACCCTTTAATACAGTTCCTCATGTTGTGGTGACCCCCAACCATAAAATTATTTTCGTTGCTACTTCATAACTGTAATTTTGCTACTGTTATGAATCGTAATGTAAATATCTGATATGCTATATGTGTTTTCTGATGGTCGCGACCCACAGGTTGAGAACCGCTGCTAGACTCTAGAGTCCTTAATACATGAGACTGCATCATATGTAACTTTGATTTCCCTAAAACCTAACATACTTCCTTGTTTGTAAGAATAATGTGCTAAATGTCTGTTGATTTCTTAGAACTACATACTTTTTAAGCACTTATAAATCTAACTAAATAGCACTATGTTTAGATTATTACTAGGTGCCATTCTACATTTAAACATAAACTTCATGAAAGTAGAAACAACGTGTCTTTTTCGTTCTCTAGTACAGTGCCTGACTCATACCAGCAATCCATCAATGGTTTTTAAATAATATAACCAACTAAAAGAATAAAGAACAATTCATAAAAGCATATACTCAGTAATTTCATGGAAGAAAGAAGACACAAATCAATGTACATGCATCACTTTGTATCTAATAACTGCAAAGGAAAGACAGTCCAATAGATATATGTACAAAAACATATGGAAAGGTTGTAATCAGGGCACATTTTTGCATAAAATATCTAAAAAGATTTTTGCATAAATTGGAAAACATAAATGACAGATGGTTCAAGTCAAAAATTCTTAATTCAGCACATTAATATAACTTAATATAGTTATCTTCATGTACTCAATAATAATGTTGCTCTTCACTTATGGGGAATGAGAGGAATCTATTTTTAAAAATACATGTTCAAAGTGTACTTTTTCCATATGCTATTTATCAAAAACCTCAATAGTAGATCAAACAGGAAAAATAGAAGAAACAAAAGTAAAAACAAGTTTAGCAATTTTAGAGTGAACATTCTCAGTATAAATTCATACATAGCTCATTCAGGTTTTAAGCAGGAAGGCATTTTATCTCAATTATGCTGCAAAAAGATGCTTTAACTTTCAATTAAATAACACTACAAATAATTAAAATTAATTGAATCAACTGTTTTTCTCTTTCTGATCAAACAATATCACTGAATTTAAAAACAACGAACATGGAAATAGATATGCATAACATTTAAAGTTTGTTTAAAAAAATTAATTATCTTTTCTAGCACTGTTCTTATAACCCCTAAGATCAGAGATTATGTCTTCTTTAGAAAAGTGTCTATTTAGGTCCATTGCCCATTTATTGATTGGATTGTTTATCTTCCTTTTGTTAAGTTGTGTGAGTTCCCTGTAAATTTTGGAGATTAAACCCTTATTGGAGATAACATTGGCAAATATGTTCTCCCATGCAGTGGGCTTTCATGTTGTTTTGTTGATGGTTTCTTTCACTGTGCAGAAGCTTTTTTATTTTGATGTAGTCCCATTTGTTTACTAGTATTTTCTCCTTAGTTTCCATTGCCCTAGGACAGTTATGGCGAACCTTTTGAGCTCGGCGTGTCAGCATTTTGAAAAACCTTAACTTAACTCTGGTGCTGTGTCACATATAGAAATTTTTTGATATTTGCAACCATAGTAAAACAAAGATTTATATTTTTGATATTTATTTTATATATTTAAAGCCATTTAACAAAGAAAAATCAACCAAAAAAATGAGTTCGCGTGTCACCTCTGACACGCGTGTCATAGGTTCGCCATCACTGCGAACTGTATCACTAAAGATATTGCTACGACTTATATCGTAGCTATTTTGCTGCCTATGGCTTCTTCTAAGATTTTTATGGTTTCCCATCTTACATTTAAGTTTTTTTTGTGTATGGTGTAAGTTGGTGGTCTAATTTCATGTTTTTGCATGTATCTGTCCAATTTTCCCAACACCATTTATTGAAAAGACTGTCTTGACTCCATTGTATGTTCTTGCCTCCTTTGTCAAATATTAATTGAGCATAATGGCTTGGGTCGATCTCTGGGTTCTCTGTTCTGTTCCATTGGTCTAGTTGTCTGTTCTTGTGCCAGCACCAGACAGTTTTGAGAACAGTGGCTTTGTAGTACAAGTTGATATCTGGTATTGTGATCCCTCCAACTTTGTTCTTCTTTCTCAAGATTGCTGCAGCTATTTGGGTTTTTTTTGTTTTGTTTTGTTTTTATTCCAGGTGAATTTTTGGAGAGTTTGTTCTAGGTCTTTGAAGTATGCTGTTGGTATTTTAATGGGGATTGAATTGAATCTATAAATTTCTTTGGGTAGTATGGACATTTTAATGATGTTGATTCTACCAATCCATGAGCACAGTATATTCTTCCATTTGTTTATGTCTTCCTATGTCTCTTTTTTCAGTGTCCTGTAATTTTCTGATTATAGACCCTTTACCTCCTTGATTAGACTTATTACAAGGTATCTTAATTTTTTTTTGTTGCAATGGTAAATGGGATTTTTTTAGTTTCTCTTTCTGTGAGTTCATTATTGGTATATTAAAAAGCCATAGATGTCTAAGTGTTAATTTTGTATCCTGCTACATTGCCGAATTCATTTATTAGTTCTAGTAGCACTGATCATCCAATATTCTGTTATACGCAAAGATGAAGAACTGTGATGAGAAGATCATAATAATATGTATAAGGCTACACCAGAATACAGTCAAAATTTACAATTGCTCTGACAGGACTAGACAAAGAGAACAAACTTTATCTTTGAATAGTGCTTCACACAGGTCTAACTTCTAGTATATAATTGTTTAATACTTTCACTTGATTTAACTGTCTACCTATGGATAAATGGATATATTGTTAGTTGATTTTTAAATTAAAAGAACATGTATGTTAGTTCCAAAAAGCCTTTTTTGTATGTGTGCTCATAAGGGCCTCTAGAATTATCTTTATGTTGCTGTTAACATTTTCATGTCTTTCTTCCACTTTCAGTGGAAACCATTTGCTCTACCTTGATCTTTGCCTTTTTCCATGAAATTTCTGAGCACTCCTAAGTGAGTTCCAGTTTTTTCTTTGCCCGCTAATAAATTTGTGTTCTTTTATTACTCATACTAGAGGTCCAGTGTCCCTCAGCCCAACCTGCACCCTCCCTAATCTGGGACCCCTCTCATAATCCAGGGCTGCAGACTCCCAACCGCTTGCCTGCCTGCCTGCCTGATTGCCCCTAACTGCTTCTGCCTGCCAGCCTGATCACCTCCTAACCACTCCCCTGTCAGCCTGATCGACACCTAACTGTTCCCCTGCTGGCCCAATTGCCCCCAACTGCCCTCCCCTGCTGGCTCGATCGCCCCCAACTGCCATCCCCTGCAGGGCTGGTCCCCCCCAACTGCCCTCCCCTGCAGGCTGGTCCCCCCAACTGCCCTCCCCTGCTGGCCTGGTCACCCCTAACTGCCCTCCCCTGCTGGCCTGATCACCCACAACTGCCCTCCCTTGCAGGCCATCTTGTGGTGGCCATCTTGTGATGACGTGAGGGCGTCACATGGGGGCATGAGGGCCACCTAGGCTTTTATAAGTATAGATTTTTTCCATCACCATTTATGCCCATTAGCATATGGCTAATTAGCATATCCCACTCTTATTGTGTTGGCGTGATGGTCAATTTGCATACTGGTCATGACTAATTAGCATATTCTGTCGTGACTCCGAGGGTGTCACCACCAATTTGCATATTACCCTTTTATTAGTATAGATAAGTCAGGTTACTGGTCAAACTACACTCCACAAGCAAGTGGTTGAAGACAGAGCAGTTGCTACTTCTGTGTTCTGACTCTGAAAACACATAACAAAACCACTCTTAGCTGAGGGTAAGGAGAAAAGCATCCTATTCTCAGGCTTCTCCAGGTTCAAGTAGTAGTCGTCTCCTAATCACAGCAATAAAAATCCATTTGCCTTACCAGTGCTGGTCACCTACCTACAGACTTACTTGGGTAAAAATATTGGGAAGCTCATTCCATGAACAACAAACTTAGCCAAAGAATTTGTAGGTTCATAACCTACTAGAAGAGATTCATGAGCTTCAGCAAAATAAAGCTTCTCAAAGAATGTAAAAGTTCTAAATTTCACTTTAGCCCTAATGGAGAAGCAGGCCTAGTATTCTGCCATTTCCCCTTGAGTCTCCATAGCATCAAAGCATCAAGAAAAATAAGAAACTGAATATTCTCTCTCTCTTGCTCTCTCTCTCTCTCTCTCTCTCTCTCTCTCACACACACACACACACACACACACACACACA
>NW_005359840.1:2192056-2201070 GCF_000412655.1 Myotis brandtii
AGGCTGCCAGGGGAGTGGTTAGGGGGTGATCAGGCTGGCAGGCAGAAGCGGTTAGGGGCAATCAGGCAGGCAGGCAGGTGAGCAGTTGGGAGCCAGGAGTCCTGGATTGTGAGAGCGATGTCTGACTGCCAGTTTAGGCCCACTGGGATTGGGCTTAAATGGTCAGTCGGACATCTCTTGAGGGGTCCCATCTTGGAGAGGGTGCTGGCTGGGCTGAGGGACACCCCCCCATGCACAAATTTTGTGCACCAGGCCTCTAGTAAATAATAAAATCCCAAAAGGAAATAAAGAATTAAAAGAAGGAGGAGAAGAGGAGTAATAATTTGATATAGGATAAAAGATTATTCCAAGCTGAACACCCAAGTCTAGATTTTAAAATTTTATTTAATAATACATAGGATTCATGAGGAGAAAAAAATTTAGATATCCTGGTGAAATTTCAGAATTTAAAGATGAAAAGAAAATAGTCAAGTTAACTAAAGTAAATAATAGCCTACTTACAAAAGAAATACAATCAGGGGACACAGACACTTAGGGGGGTGAGGGCATATGCTCGGAGATGGGGGAGGCCGGCGGGAAGTCAATGGGGGAAAAAAGAGACATATGTACTACTATTTATAATACTTTAAACAATAAAATAATACTGGAAAAAAAAGAAAAGAAATACAATCAGACCATTATGGACTTCTCATCTGTAAGCTGAGACTGGAAGCTAGAGGACAGAGACATGATCCACAAACCACTGAGAGAAAAGGTTTACAATCAAAGGCTACTATACCCAGGTAGGTGTGCACGCTCTTCCCAACATGAGCAATGCTGCTCAGAGCCCACCAGCCACTGTCTCCAGCACCATTTGCACCACTGCCACTATCACAATGACCCATTAGAAAGCTGCTGATTCAAATGCAAGCAGTTCCAGGGGTACTTGGAGAAGTCAGGGGTGCTGGATACAATGACCAAGGTATTGGTGTAACCCAACCAGGTTTGTTTGGCTGCCTGGTGCAACAAAAGCCAAACTCATGACACAGGTGGTTATGAGAAGGAAAGAGTTTTATTCAAGTTGTTAGTGACTTGAGAAGATGTGGGGGAGTGTGGGGGCGGGACTCCTGTCCTCAAAAATCATCTTAATATTCAGTGCAGACAAAGGTTTTTATAAGGAGAGAGAGAGGAAAATCAGAACAAAGAGATCAGCAGGAGTGGCTGTTGACATGTAGGCAGTGTCCTTGAGCTGGCCATCTGGTTTTTGTCAGTGAATTCCTGAGTCTGGGAAATGGATGCCAGACTGGGCCTTAAAGGTGAGGCTGCTCCTTAGGTTCACACAGGAATTGAAAGTGCTGGACTGTGAAGTACTAGTATACTAAAAACTTTTAACATGCAAGCTCTTGCTTTGAGATAAAAAAAAATCAGGTTAGAGTAATAAGCTGGGTTTAACATTTACTAAGATTAATATGGTTTGCTTTATTTAAGTATGGCGTATCCATTCCCTGTTACATTAGTATAACCTTGTCTGAAGAACCAGAGAAACCCAATAGTGCTTTGGATTTTTTAAACCATCACCTAGGAGCTGCTACCCCAGAAAATCCAGAAATAAAGCTGCTCCACCTAGACTTGGCAGAAATGAAAGAGAAATATGAAGCTCTTACAGAAGAAAATAAAAATCTGAAAACAAAGCTTGCTCAGTATGAACTACCTCAGGAGAAGTGTGCTGAACAGTATTCTTCTCAGTTGAAAGACACTGAAAAATGGTTTTGCATGACTTGAATAGTTTTTAATGGTAATATTTTTTCTGAACAGATGCTATAGAACTATTTTAATATGTTAAGTTAACCTATCACACTTTTACTGTTATAAACACATATTCTTAGAAACACCAATAAAAACTCAATATAACTTTAAAAAAAGACTACTAAACCCAGCCAAATATGTTCACCTGTAAAAGCAAAAGAAAAATATTTCAAGAACACATGAGTATTCATATGTCATTAACAACATCTACCCTAATCTAAGAAAATATGTGAGAAAGTGTTCTGATCAAAAGCGAGTTTATTTAGAACAGAGAAATCAAAAGAAGGAAAATAACAATGTAAAAAAATTAGTGATAAATTTATTTCTTATGGTACTTATAAGTTAGATGAATGCTTTTTATGTAATTGAATATCTATACAGTAAACCCTTGATTTGCAAACCTAGATTTAATGGACTTCAGATTTAATGGACTTCAGATTTAATGAACAAAATTTCCAGCCCGGATATCATATGTGAAAATTAACACCCAGTTAATTTTATTTTTAATTTTTTTCTTTATTGTTGAAAGTATTACAGATTCCCCTTTGTTTTGTTGTTTTGTTCCCCATGGACCCTCTCCTCCCCTCACCCGCCCCTCCCAAGCCTTCACCACACTATTGTCTGTGACCATGGATTATATATATAGAACCCTAATATGCAAATAGACCAAACAGAGGAACAACTGAACAACCAGTCACTATGACGTACGCTGACCACCAGGGGGCGTGTGTGGAACATGGCGGCCATTGGTCACAACAGGATGGTGGAGCAGGTGAGCAGGGGCACCAGACCAAGACGGGGCACTGGTCGCTGTCATCAGGGCAAGCCTCTGGTTGTTACTGAAAATTCTTTGCTCCCCGGTGTCGCAGTCCCACCTGGAGCTCACAACTGCTGCTGGTACTGGAGCCACCACTCACACCCACTGCTGGTGCTGGCCCCAATTGCTCCGTGTAGTCAGTGGGTGTAAGTGGAGCCAGTGCCATTAGCATGTGGGAGTGGCGGTGGCGGGAGTGAGGCTGCAGGCACACAGGGGACCAGGGGCTCCAGCGGGAGGGGCCAGGTGTAGGTGCAGAGGATGGGCTGAGACCTGCCCCTGTGCCCACCACAGCCTTGCAACCCACAGTTCCTTTCAATGTGCATGAATTTGTGCACTGGGCCCCTAGTGTGCATATAAGTTCCCTGGTTAATCTCCTACCCACACCCATCTTCCCTCTGAAATTTCTCTGTCTTTTCCATGGTTCAATGTTTCTGGATCTATTTCATTCATCAGTTTATTTTATTCATTAGATTCTACATATGAGTGAGGTCATGTGATACTTATCTTTCTCTGACTGGCTTATTTCACTTAGCATAATACTCTCCAGGTACATCCATGCTGTTGCAAATGGTAGGAGTTCCTTCCTTTTTACAGCAGCATAGTATTCCATTGTGTAGATCTACCACAGTTTTTTAATCCACTCATCTGCTGAGGGGCACTTAGGCTGTTTCTAAATCTTAGCTATTGTAAATTGTGCTGCTATGAACATAGGGGTGCATATATGCTTTCTGATTGATGTTTCAGATTTCTTAGGATATATTCCTAGAAATGGAATCACTGGGTCAAATGGAAGTTTCATTGTTAATTTTTTGAGGAAACGCCATACTGTTTCCCACAGTGGTTGCACCAGTCTGCATTCCCACCAGCAGTGCAGGAGGGTTCCCTTTTCTCCACATCCTCGCCAACACTTGTCATTTGTAGATTTGTTGATGATAGCAATTCTGACAGGTGTGAGGTAACATCCTATTAATTTAAAAATGCTTTGCCAAGATTTGCTTATAATTAAATTAACACTTTATTTTTTATTAATTCACTGTTATTTAAAACAAATTTTCGTATATAGGCCATGTATTGGAAAAAACACTGTAGTAATTTTGCCGACATAAATAAATGTTACATATCTACAACTATAGACTATGTATTTTAATCCAAGATTCACTGCTTGTAAATAATGTTCGGTGAATGATTAACATGTGACCACACTGCATTGCTCACAGTATTTGGTTCTGTTGTTGTGTGGCATGACTTTCTGCAGCAGTTTTAACATGTGCTGGCCAATCTTCCAACATGCCCTGAGCCATGCCCCAGCTGTGTACATTTGTTTCCTGGCAGTGACTGGTGAATGCACCCATTTACCAGACCTATTCAACATAAATTTAAATTTACTGTAATACATATAGAAAACTTTCCTGTAAAGTAAAACTTTTCATACATATTTAACTTTAATTACATGAACATGTCTCTATAAGTAAAAAACAGGTAAACTAATTAGTTTGTTAATTTTTTAACATACGCCTTCAGAAAACCTATTTTATAATATAATGGACTTGCGGCTTTAATGGATGCCCCCTCATCTGAATTAGTCCATTATATCGAGGTTTTACTGTAGTTAAATGACAAGTTAAACAGGATTCTTGAAACAGAAAAGAAACATATAAAAGAAACTATAATAATAGCCAACTAATTTTTTTAAACTATCTTAGAAATACCCTATGGTTGTGTGAAGATTAGTAAAACGTCTCTTCCTGGAAATAAGTATTGCTAAACATTTAAGTATCATATGGGATGGGGGAATGGGCAAGTAAGGCATGTTAGTGGAATGCCGATGTATTACTTTACTTTGATATTATGTATATGTGTTTGTGTGTGAAAATCACTATTAAGAATGGAAAAGTATCCACCTGCAGTATTAAAAAACATAGTAGAATGTCAAATTTAACAAGAGGGAAGAAATTTTCTTTCTTTTTTTTTTTTTTTACAGGTTTGAATATTTCTTTTTTTTTAATTAATAAATCTTTTATTGTTCAGATTATTACAGATGTTCCTCTTTTTTCCACCATATCTCCCCTCCACCAGGTTCCCACCCCACCCCATGCCCTTACCCCCTACCACTGTCCTCATCCATAGGTGTAAGATTTTTGTCCAGTCTCTTCCCACACCCCCCACACCTCCTTCCCCCCAAGAATTATCAGTCCATTCCCTTTCTATGCCCCTGCTTCTATTTTTTTTAACCCAAAACATTTTAAAACTTAAGCATAACATTTCAAGAACAAAAAAATGTTTTAAGTCCCAATTTCAATGTCCAAGAGTTCTGAGTCCAAGTTTCAATGTCCGACAGTTCCTTATGTGTAGATGTCAGCAATGATATTTCAGTTCTGGATGGTGGACAAATGGTGGCAATGCAGGTCCGACCAAGAGGGAAGAAATTTTAAAAATATTAACTAACTGCAAAAATAAGAACAGAAGAAAATAACAAAATAAAATACATAGAAAATATAAAACAAATTGAAGGAATAAAACAATATATATCAGCTATTACATTAAATTTGGAATGCCCAAGCAATATATTTCGAAGTAAAAACAGAAGATGGAGTTTAAAGTGCTATCAAAACATATGATATTTTCAAGGAACATATCTAAAACAAGGTGAAAAAAATCCTATATAATAAAAGCCTAATATGCAAATTGTTCGACCAGGCGTTTGACCCGGAGTTCGACTGCTCGTTATGACATGTGCTGACCATCAGGGGGTGGCACAGAACATGGCAGGCATCAGTCACTCAGTGCTGGCAGCAGGCAGCAGTGGAGGTGCTGCTCGCCCCGATGGTCCCCAAGGAGAGCAGGACCATGGCGGGATGGTGGAGCAGGTGAGTGGGTGGCGCCAGGCCAAGGCAGGTGCAAGTGTGGGCCCGATTGCCCCACCAATCGCCCCACAGACAGCCACCAGCGGAGGTGGCAGGGGGCAGGGCCACCACCCAGCTCCCAGGGCTGAGGGGGGGGGAGGGGAACCTGGCCCAAACCAATTGCCTCGAAGATGGCGACCAGTGGCCGGCAGGCCCTGATTGCCCAATCAGGACTGGGCTCCAAGCTGGGATGGGGAACTGGGAGTAGGTGGTGGCTACCAACCTCCTGCGGCACTGGGGTGGGGGACTGCAACCTTTCACTGGCTACCTGGGGACAGGGATGATGGGGACAGAGGTGCAGTGAGAATGCGGGGTGTCCACAGAGCTCACTCTCACTCCCCCTGCTACCCTCCACAGGGACACCAGGGCTTGCATACCAGGGAAGCCCCCCCTCCCCACACCCACACCCCCGCATTCAGGTGCCAGGCACCCGCGAGGAGCCTGCTCTGCACTTGCAGGGCCTCTTCCAGGTGAGCCAGCCCGCAGCCACTGGGACCACAGGGGCTGGTCAAGCTCCCCATGGGTTTCCACAGGAGCCAGTCCGCAAGGCCGGCCAGGAGAGAGCGTGCTGCCTGCCCACCTTCTGTGCAGTGCCTCTGGGTGGTCCAGAGGCCCATGCTGCACCCCGGCCCACGGCGTCCGGCCATGCTCACTGCATCTCTGTGTGGGGACTTGGGCACTGTGACTCAAGTGGAGAGGGGCTCGCCGGGGCCCAGGGCCCAGGTACTGCCCAGGGCCCAGAGGTCAGCTGGGACCTAACCTTCCATACCAGACACTTGTGCTTCAATCACCAGCCAGGCCTAGGGACTGCACCCATGCACAGATTTCGTGCACTGGGCCTCTAGTGTTTAAAATAAAGGAACAAACAATTACATTAGAAGCAAATGTAAATGAAAAGACAGCAGGAGGGTTACCATTATTATCACAAAAATTTGATTCCATGGTCAAACAGCACTAAATAGAAGAAGGTGAAAATTACCTTTATATAAATAAAATATGACCTTGGGAGAGAAGGCGAACAAGAGAGAGGGAGGATCAAATAATCAACAAATAAACAAGAATATAATGGTTTGAGAATACATGCAAGCTCAATTTTACAAATTTTTTTATTCTACAAATGAAAATATAAATTTTCTTACAATCTTGAATTATTTATACAAATTATGTGTTTATCCATTAAAAAGGTTAATAAATTCAGCAAAATAAAACTTATAGAGGATATGATTTTCTAATCATGATACAATAACATTCTAAATGAATAAAAGTAACACATTGAACTACATGAAAATTAATAAACACATTCTCAATAACCCCTTTTCTGGTGTTCTGAGACTAATTCCAATGTGGGGGTTTGTATTGCCCCACACCAACAAACAATTCAACTCAATTCTGTTTAGTTCTGACATAATCTACCTGGAAACAGCATCAGATCCCACAGGTTAAGGGTTCAGTCCTACAAGACTGTCTACCTCTGACATACACACAACATCAGAAGCCACTTCCAAGTCCAGATTGCCACCTATGCTGCTGACTGGCTGATTATAAATCAAAGGTTCCTAAGACAATCTCCTTGGGTTTGATTAATTTGCTAGAGTGGCTCACAGAACTCAGAAAAAATATATTACTCACTAGGTTACTGGTTTATTATAAAAGGATATAACTCAGGAACAGCCAGATGAAAGAAATGCATAGGGTAAGGCTTGGGGAAATGGTGTGAAACTTTCAAGCCTTCTTCAGACTCACCCTTCTCTCAGCACCTCCTATTCACCAACCAAAAGGTCTCTCCTCTGAAACTGTCCTCTTGGATTTCTATGGAGGCGTCATTACATAGTCATGACTGATTAAATCACTGGCCACTGATGATGGATTCAGCCTCTGGCCCTCTCCCCTCCTAGGAGGTCCAAGGCAGAATTGAAAGTTCTAATCCTCGAACGGTTCCCTAGGCAACCAGTCCCCATTGTTAGGTGGGATCCAAAAGTCACTCAATACTTAGGAAATTCCAAGGGTTTTAGGAGCTCTAAGCCAGGAACTGTGGATGAAGACCAAATATATATGAGAAATATATTTTGGTCATCTGAATGACCAAATACGTAGTTCTTATAAATCACAATATCATACCCCTGATCAGTAAACATATGAAAACAAAAATTACAAATTATTGGTAAACTAATTAAAAAAGAGAACTATTATCATAACCTATTGTTATTGTCATAATTGTCTAACTAATATTAAATAGGAATAGAGCGAATGGGAGGCCAGATATTATAAGCATGGTCATTTGGGCAGCTTCACCAAGAAGCTGCAACTTATGCTTTCCGGGGAACCACCAGTCCATTCCCTGCAAATCACTGCAGAAGGGGGTCCAAGAAAGAGGGAGATAGACACATGTCCAGTGAAGTCAGGGTGACATAGGGAAGGTGCTTGACTGTCAGTCTAACCTGGGAAAAGATAATTGGCTGGGGGTGGGATGGGAATGAAGCCACTGCAAGCATGCAAAATCTTGAAGGGTTAATTGGTTAAGCTCTTGTTTATAATCCCCAGGCAAAGAGTCCTCCCTCTCTGGTTCTGCTCTGGTGCTCTGACACTCTTGCTCCTCCACCCGCACTCGCCTGCCATGTGGCCTTAAGCAGCCGCACAGCCTATGGTCATTTGGACCCCACACGCCATGGACTGCAGCTGGGAACACAAGCTCAGCTAGTCAGATGCTAGACTGGACTGGACTCTAACATGGAGCAGAAATTCCGGGCGGTATTCTTAGCTCTATCCCTGCTGAAGACAAGCTTGGGCTTTTCCCATGGTGGGAGGGAAGGAGATGGGACATTGGAAACCCAAGGGTTTAATTCCACAGAAATAAAGATGACTCATCCTCTCATGCGAGTCTCAGTGAATTCCTTTCCTTGCAACATCACAAGGACACCACTTCCACCAGAAACAGATAGGGACATAGAAAGCACCCCATTGATAACACTATGAGACACAACTACAATTTAGAAAGTTACATGCTGTTTTCAAATTTCAGTTTGAAAATAAATTAACTGAATATTAAATTTAAATATTATGAAAGCAATATCACCCAAAACCAAAGGAAACTGGAATAGAAAATATAAAGCTATATTTAATTAAATACCCAGGAAAAAAATAGTAGAATCTACACTAATAAAAGAGAAACATGGTAATTGGCGTACGACCGCTACCCTTCCCATTGGCTAATCAGCATATCCTTATGCAAATTAACTGTCAGCCAAGATGGCGGCCGGCAGCCAGGCAGCTGGAAGCGAACATGAGGCTTGCTTGCTCCAGTGACTGCAGACTCCAACGTTCCCCGCCTCACTTGCCGGCCTCTGAGTTGCAACTCTAAGCAACTATGTACTATGTTGCAAATAAGAAGCTAAACAAAACCCTAGAAACCAGCTTTCAGCCTGCCGGGATCTCAGAGCTGAAGTTATACATTGTTTCGATTATAGAACGGCAAACAAACCAGATACCAGCTTTCAGCAGCGGAAGCCTCA
>NW_005359840.1:2201799-2207672 GCF_000412655.1 Myotis brandtii
GCAACCTCCCGATCCGCCCTGCTCTGTGCATGACGGGGCGGCGCCCCAACTCCCCAATCGGCCCTGCTCTGAGCCTGACCAGGGGCTGCACTTAGGGATTGGGCCTGCCCTCTGCCACCCGGGAGCAGGCCTAAGCCAGCAGGTCATTATCTCCCGAGGGGTCCCAGACTGGGAGAGGGCACAGGCCGGGCTGGGGGACCCCCCTCCCCACCCCCTGGAGTGCACAAATTTTTGTGCACCGGGCCTCTAGTGAATAAATAATCTTAAAAACTTGTTCTTTGAAACAAAACCTTGAAAAATTTAAAACAAAGTCTTTAAACATTTAAAATAAAGCAGGTGTAATAACTATAGATATAAAAGAGGATATAATTAGTAAGGAAATATTAATGATGACTTTGTTACAGGGCAGTGAGAAGCTGGGGAAATTCCAGGTTAAGTGGAATAGGGAAACTGAGACAGGAACATTAAAACAAGGCCAAACAGTGTGGGCGATATGCAGTCAGCTTGTACATAACAAGCCATTATTTTCCCCAGCCAAGGGCACTTGAGAGCAAATGGTTAAAAGCATCCCTAAGGAGAGAATGCTTGAAAAGACCAGGAGGGGGAGCAGGGAAAGGAAAAAAGGGGAGTTTTACTCCTTAAGCAGAAAAGCCAACAGTCTCGAGGCTTTACAAGATAAAATTGCCAGGTGCTCCTCATGATTTCTGGGAAGGCCACAACAAAGTAAAAAGGGACCTTGAGAATTAATCTGGGCTAAGATATTCAGCAAAGGAATTTTGAAACTTATAGGCACAAGGGTATGTAAAGCCTTGGACCTCCATCCGACTCACTCTTCAGAGTAGCTGAGAGCTCATCTGCGATTCATCAGCCAGATGAAAGATTTGCTTGCCTTGTTTTCTTAATAAATTTGCTGCTTTAATAAATTGGCTTTATCGCAATGCAATCAGGGTCTCTCATTTAAATTCATTTATACGAGAAGACAAAAGAACCAGGGTGGGGACAGTTTTCTCCCTCTGACTCAAGGGTTTTTGGTAATGCCTTTTATGGGATCTCTGGGATGCCTGTAACAACTCCACAGCAAAAAAATTAATTCTTAAAAGTCACACAATAAGAAATAGGAAAAAATCCAAAAGAGTACTTATAGATATTATTAGAAAGGTAGTGAAAGTTCCATCAATTAAGAACACCTAGAATTTTCTTCTGGCTTTCACAAAAATAGCAAAACTTTGAAGAGTAATAAATAAATCTCCATAACAGCTGAATAATTTTTCTATCTCAGTAACTGATAGAACATGTAGGGCCAAACCAGGAAATATTTAAACAATTTGAAGAACACAAGTAACAATTTTGACCAAATTGACATATACAGAACACAGCATCCATCAATAACAGATTCCTATTCTTTTCAAAAGCATATGGAATATTTACCATAATTGGCAATGTGTTTGGCAACAAATCATGTCTCCACCAGTTTGAAAAGACTAAAGTTATATAATACCTGCTTTATGACCACAGTGAAATTAAGCTAGATATCAGTTGTTATTTAAATAAATTTTAAAAACATGTATCTCTGAAGTTGAAAAACATACTTCTGTTAATGCAGAAGTCTAAAAACTCACAAAATAGCTTAGAAAATTTTTGAAGCAAAAGTAATATTTAAATATTGTGAGATGCAGCAAAAGCTTAAAAGAAGATACATAGCTTTAAGTACGTATATGATAAAAGAAGAAACACTAAAAATCAATGATAAGCATCTGTCTCATGATTCCAAGATTTTTCTAACTCCATGAGATAGATGATCTAGTCATCTTTCAAATTTAGGGTCCTTATGACTGATTAAATTTAGTTTTAAATCCTAGCTCTAGAAATCATCTCTCTCTCTCTCTCTCTCTCTCTTTCTCCCTCTGTCCCTCCCTCCCTCTCCTTTCCCTCTCTCTCTCCCTCTCCCTTCCCTCTCTCTCTAAAATTCAAATAAGTAAATAAAAAGAATAAATGGTGAATCTATCAAATGTCTTCTCAGTCTTTTCAGAAATGATCATGTGTTTTCCACTTTGAGCTTCCAACATCTCTCTCTCCCTCTCCCTTCCCTCTCTCTCTCCCTCTCCCTTCCCTCTCTCTCTCCCCACCTCCTCAGAGACTTAGCCTTTCCCTGGGATAATCAGCAACCCCTAAGGCAGCAGGAAACAGTAGCTTGGACCCCACTAATGGTCACAAGTTTAGACCTCTATCTGGCTAAAGATACCATCTTGACCTAAGTTATATTTCCAGCTCCTGAGTCTTAAGGCGTAAAGACCCCCTGGCTACCTCCACATGAGACCAGACAGAAGGACTCCAGAAAAGACCTCAGAACTGTCATCAAGACCTGAAGAAATAATTTAGTACACTTACCTCACCTCTCACCAATCAGCTCCCAGCACAACGCTAAACCCCTAATCCACAGTGCCTTGTGATCTTGCCCTATATAATCTGTAACCTACAGGCCATCAGTTTGTTTAGAGCACAAGCTCTCCATCTCTGTGTTGGCCAATTCAATATTAAACTATTTTTTGTTTATATACTGCAAACTCCTGCTCATGCATTTCTTTGGACCAGTGTGTGCAAGCAGGTGGACCCAAGGAAAAGCACTGGGGATCTGATAACACTACCTCTCTCATGGAGTTAGAAGAACAGCAAGCTAAATCCCCCTAAAAAGTGGAAAGAGGAATTGATAATGATTCAATTGATAAGAAATCAATGAGTAGTAACCAAACATTACATGGGAAAAATCAACAAAGGCAGAATTTAGTTTTTTGAAAATAGGAATAAAATTAATAAACTCCTAGAAAACCAGATCAAGGGGGAAAAAAGAAAGGACATGGTATAGTTTAGTAAATCATTAAAGAAAAAGAGGGCAGCATTACCAATCCTACAAAACATCAAAAAGATAATAACAGTCCTGGCCAGTGTGGCTCAATGGT
The DNA here is from genome assembly GCF_000412655.1 of Myotis brandtii. NCBI lineage: Eukaryota > Metazoa > Chordata > Mammalia > Chiroptera > Vespertilionidae > Myotis > Myotis brandtii. The sequence goes on from NW_005359840.1 coordinate 2,204,757, forward strand.
TGAGCATCAATCCATGAACCAGGAGGTCATGGTTTCATTCCCAGTCAGGTCACATGCCCAAGTTGCAGGCTCAATTCCCAGTAGGGAGCATGCAGTAGGCAGTGGATCAATGATCATCTCTCAGCATTTATGTTTCTATCTCTTTCTCCCTCTCCCTTCCTCTCTGAAATCAATAAAAACATATTTTTAAAACAACATTTAAAAAAAAGACAAGAGGACTCTATGAAAAATGTTTTGAAAATAACTTCGAAAATTTAGTGATATAGAAAAAAATCAAAGAAAAACATACTGAAGCTGACATAAGATCAAGCAGAACATTTACATAGTCTTATATCTATTTTAAAAATTAAATCCTTAATTAAAATCTTCTACAAAGAAAACTCAAGACTCAGATGGCTTCACTGGCAAATCTTTCCAGATGTTTAAATGAGGAAATAATTTATAATAGTACATACAATTTCAGAGAAAGAAAAAAGAACATTCTCCAGTTGTTTTATGAGCCAGATAACCTTGATTTAAAATCTGACAAGAACATATGAAGGGGGAAATAGGAATAAAAAATCAATTTATCTCCTAAATTTAAATGCAAAATTCCTAAAATATCTATACTAATAAAAGGGTAATATGCTAATTAGACTGGACATCTTCCAGACATCCTTCTAGAAAAAGCCACGGTGGCAGGGGCTGAGGCAGAGGTGATTGGGGAGATCAGGCCAGCAGTGGAGGGCAGTTAGGGGTGGTCAGGCTGGCAGGGGAGGGCAGTTAGGGGCTTAGGGGGGTGATCAGGCCAGCAGGGGAGGACAGTTAGGGGCTTAGGGGGTGATCAGGCTGGCAGGGAAGCAGTTAGGGGCATCAGGCCAGCAGGCAGAGGTGTTAGGGGAGATCAGGCAGATAGGCAGGTGAGCAGTTAGGAGCCAGCGGTCTCGGATTGCGAAAGGGATGTCTGAGGAGTCCCGGATTGGAGAGGGTGCAGTCCAGGCTGAGGGACCCCCCAACCCCATGCAATAATTTCGTGCAGCAAGCCTCTAGTATATTAAATAAAATCTGCAAATTTATAGATTATTCAGATGTCTGAGGACTATTCAAGAATACAATGTTAGTTTAATTTTTAAAATCAATGTAATTTTATATGCTAATAGGATAAATATGGAAAAAAACATAAAAGTATTTGATCAATTAAATACTTGTTTGTGATTTCTTAATCTAATAAAGGGCATCTACACATAACCTATAGCAAGAATGATACCTAATAGTAAAATATTGAAAATGCTCTATTTTTTTTTATCAGGTAGCATCATATCTAGTCAACATTATACTAGAGATTCTAGCTAGTATAATAATTGGAAAGGCTGATATAAAACTGTTATTATTCATGTCAATATGATTGCTTCTGAAAAAATCCATAAGAAGTTACAGATAAAGTACCAGACATCCCCGAGGGCTCTGAGACTGCGAGAGGGCACAGACCGGGCTGAGGGACCCTCCCCAAGTGCACGAATTTTGTGCACCAGGCCTCTAGTAAATTAATAAGGGGAAAACTCTAGAAGTCACTTCCCTATGGGAAAGACAGCACAGACAGTTTAGAGCTCCTGCTACAGTGAGATTTATTCAGAGATACAACAGCCTGTCTAGAATGTTTATTTTCTAAAATGATATTATAGCACTGTACCTCCACAGTTACTCTGAGTGTTGATATTTCATTAGAAACTACCACAGGAAACTTGTAAGATGCTGAAAATGTATAAATTCCCAGTGTGTGGAAATTCAGCAAATGTGCTAATTCAAGGAGAAGTTTTCTAATTGTTTCTTTCCCAATATAGTTTAAAATAATGCCTTAACAATTGCAAGTTCACTTAAGTTCTTAGATCTTCCAGAAAAGATTACTTTCTGGTTTTGAATAAGAGCTCAATAATTCATATGCCTTCAAAATAAAATCCTATGAACAAATTATGCATAACACCATCAAATCACTTATATTGAGTAATGGAAACATGATAATAATTCTGTTTCTTGAGTATTAGAAATACAGGCATTGCTTTATTTTTATTTTTGAATATGTTTTTATTGATTTCAGCGAGAAGAAGGGAGAGGGAGAGAAAGAAACATCAATGATGAGAGGGAAACATGGATCAGCTACTTCCCGCACACCACAACCCGGGCATGTATCCTGATCTGGAACCTATGACCTACTGGTTCATAGGTTGATGCTCAAACACTGAGCCATGCCCGCCAGGGTGAACTATTGACTTGAGTTCATTAAATCTTTACACCAATGCAGCTACTTCATATGCTTATTCATTTTCTGATCTGCAATAAAGATTAAAACAGTTGTTGTATTTAAAGCAATGCCTGGCCCGGCTGGTGTTGCTCAGTAGTTGAGTGTCGACCCATGAATCAGGAGGTCACAGTTCCATTCCAGGTCAGGGCACAGTTTGATTCCCAGGTTGCAGGCTTTATCCCCAGTGGGGGGCATTCAGGAGGCAACTGATCAATGATTCTCATCATTGATGTTTCTCTCTCTCTCTCTCCTTCTCCCTTCCTTTCTGAAATCAATCTACACTAATAAAAGAGAAACGTGGTAATTAGCGTAGACCGCTACCCTTTTCATTGGCTAATCAGTGAGTATATGCAAATTAACTGTCAGCCAAGATGGCGGCTAATTTGCATACTGCAGGCAGGTTGGGCCAGCTGGAGCTATCATCCAGCCCGAGTGGCGCCTAAGCCCCAATGCCAGCCAGGACCCCAGTGTGCGGCCCTGAGTGGCGGGGGGCTTGGCAGCTCAAACAGCCACCTAAACCACGCCCCCAGCTGCCCTGTGTGCGGCCTGGGCAGCGGGGTCTTGGTGATGCGAACAAGCCGCCTAAACCACGCCCCCAGTGGGGACCCCTGTGTGTGACCTGGGCGGAGGGGGGGGGG
>NW_005359840.1:2209418-2214874 GCF_000412655.1 Myotis brandtii
GTCATTGATGTTTCTATCTTTCTCCCTCTCCCTTCCTCTCTGAAATCAATCCTATATAATAAAACCCTAATATGCAAATTGACCGAATGGCAGAACGACCAGTCGCTGTGATGTGCACTGACCACCAGGGGGTAGACGCTCCACGCAGGAGCTGCCCCCTGGTGGTCAGTGCGCACCGCTCAGCCAGAAGCCGACCTCTCCTACCTCTGCTAAGTCAGTTGGACATCCCCCGAGGGCTCCCGGACTGTGAGAGGGCGCAGGCCGGGCTGAGGGACCCGCCCCCGCCCCCCAGTGCACATATTTCATGCACCGGGCCACTAGTAAAAATATATTTTAAAAAATAGTTCAAACATTTTAATGATCTGCACAAAAGAACGAATGTATTCTTTTTTAACATATGATTTAGATATGAACAAATGACCAAACTGGCCTGACATGACAGTCTATATAACAATATGAAATATAATACACACTTAAACCAAATGTAAGTTTATATCAATAACTCACACATTATGAAACTGACAAGTAGGTTTTGACACGATACTTAACAGTTAAAACTAAGAGGCATGATCAAGTTATGATGATTCATTACCTCTGGAAAAGCCTTATTTTAAAGGACCGCTCTGCTTTAGAGGGCAAATGTAAAACTTTTCTTGGATTTAGTATTGCAATGACAGAAGCCCTTTAATAGTTTTCATAGGATCAATATAATTTTATTAGTGATTGCATAGTATTGAAAGCTGATGTAAATTTTAATTGTGGTCATACCCATAATTACTCTACTTTTCCCTCTCCATTCATTCTAATAAGATCATTATGAAGCCTTCTCATTATAACTCAGCTTTAAAAGGCCCGTTTCTCAAAACTCATTCAACAATATCACCCATTCAACAAATAGTTATTGAGCTCCAAATATGCGCCAGGTTGTACTTAGGCATTGATGGAAATAAAAAACATCCATTTCCTTGGGAAGCTTAGTATTCCTTCTGCAGATGAGGAGGCTCCAATGGAAATTTACCGGAGCTATGAAGATAAGCATCTGAATGTATGTGAACCTATCAAAACAGTTGATATAATTAATGAGACATTCATGCCGACTTATTCAAATAGCATTCCAATGATCCCAAGTGACTTTGGCCTGAACCCCCTTATTTCCACCCAGCCGCATTGATTCAAAACTACAATTCACATGGCTTCCCAGGAAAGATTTCTTTACTAAACTGAACTATCAAAAGAATTCATAAACCCTTTGGGCTCTGGCTACTCTGCACCATGATCAGACTAACTCGATCAAAGAGAGGCTCTAAAGACAGGAGAGGTATGGCCAAAGGCCTGCAATATGACCCCACAAATTGAAGTGTGCTTAACAGGAAGCCAATTTCTTTCACAGCCTTTATACAACAAGGGATTTGCTCATTCTAACAAATAAGCTCAAATATTAACCTACTATTTGTTGCCTGTCTCAGGAGTTCAGTGTCAGTGTGATATATAACATGCCAGAATTCAACAAAAAGACTTTTATCCAGGTCTGATAAAATTTTCTTTAAACCTTTAAGAATACACGGGCATCAAGATGCTGTACAATCTAAGCTGCATGTACAATTACATCTCGACACTGGCAAATTGAAAAGCGTGAAATGACCCTTCTCCATCTCCACCCTCACCTAAATAGAGGTCACTGAGTTGACCTAATTGTAAACTCTAACAGTATTGTAATGGGAATATGAAAGAATGCTTTGACTTCAATTTCTGCAGGATGTGATGTGTGCCATTGTAACACTTGCACTTCTCCAGTGTACATTCAAACAGAAATCTACGTAAAGAGAAGGGAAGATTTACATATTTAGAAGGGCTCAAAAGGAGATTCAAATCATAGGGCTAATTGCAACTGGCCCCTTTGATTAAGAATAAGGATTGATTCAGATAAGATACCATCTATACTAACTCCTGTCAGAAGACCTTCATCAAGGCACAGATAAGCAATTTTTCAGGCCAAACTAATTATTTACAGACCAGCATGTGGCCATTTGCTATATAACAAAGGCATGACAATTATAAAACCTTGCAAGTTTGACATTCATTTCTAACTAAGCACCCTGAGACATGAACTTAATCTAGATGACTAATGAATAAATGATCACCGTATTGTGATGAGGCTCATATTTAACAATTCTGTATATTTAACAGTGGTGACTTTCTAAATTGGCTTGGTTTCATAATTGGAGAATGTTTTTGAAGCACTAACTAGATTTATAGAAAATAGGAATGATTTCCAAAACAAGTTGCACCTACATCTGTTGTGCCTGCAGCAATATAAATACAATGGACTTGGGTTTGGCATTAATGGCCACTGCTGGGTGCCAAGTCCAGCCATGCACACCTGCATCTCAGCACTTACAGGCACTATCTTTGTCAAATATTTGGCCCAATAAATCTCTGAAAAGCAAAAATGGTAACTGTTTGGGGTAATATTCAATGTCTGAACTGGGAAGATTCAAAAGAGTTGTTGAAAATAAAAAGGGTTTAGTGATTCAAATGAAAAGCTCAATAACTTTTCAATGCATAGACCTTACTTTTCAGGATGAATTTTTGGAGTTTGTTTTTGATTTGAAATAGAATATCTGGTTCTTTACTGATAAAAGCTTAAATCATATCAAGATGAGAGAATGGAAAGGTGATATTTTTTAAGTTCAAACTTTATATTGCTTTCCCAGAGAAGACTAAATTTTTGTTGTTATTAAGCCTCACCTGAGGATATTTTTTCCATTGATTTATTTTATTTTTTTCTTTATTGATGTATTGATTAAAGTATTACATGTGTGTCCTTATCCCCACTCATGCCCTCACCCCCTCCCCCCGGTGTCTGTGTCCATTGGTTAGGCCTATATGCATGCATACAAGTCCTTTGGTTGATCTCTCCCCCTTACCCCCACCCTCCCCTACCTTCCCTCTGAGGTTTGAGCATCTGATCGATGCTTATCTGTCTCTGGATCTGTTTTTGTTTATCAGTTTATGTTGTTCCTTATAATCCACAAATGAGTGAGGTCATGTGATATTTATTTTCTCCATTGATTTTTAGAGAGAGTGGAAGGGAAAGGGAGAGACCAAGAGAGAAACATCCATGTGTGAGAGAGACACATGATTGGTTGCCTCCCCCATGCGCCCCAACCAGGGCTGGGGATCAAGCCTGCAACTGAAGTATGAGGTACATACCCTTGACCAGAATCAAACCCGAGACCCTTCAGTCCATGGGCTGACGCTCTAACCACTGAGCACCGGCTAGGGTGAGAGAACTAAAATTTTGTGTAAATAGTGATATTAGAGAATTCTTTTGAAGTTTCCTTATTTTTTTCCAAAAGAGGGGCTCTCCTACTTTCATGTAAGCAATCTAATCATAAGTTTATTATTGGAAAACCAAGAACACCAAATAAAATCCACTGGAAAAGCTGTTCAATGGTACAATTAAATACTAATGTGTATGAGGTTTAAAATTCAGTTTGCTATTCCAACTACCCTATGCTCTGATGATAAGCATTTTACATGATTATATTTTCCCATAGACACCCTGGGTTGCAAGCAGAATACTAACCCCCGAAAAAGTTTTTTGTTTAGGCTTTCCAGTTGAGGAAATTAAGAAAATAATTACCAGTGTCTCTTGCCCACAGCCCAGCTTTCCTGATGCCATCAGCAAAATCTTTAAGATAGTAATTCAAATTCAAAATACTTTAAACCACTAAGCATATCTTGGTTTTATTATTTTCTAATTATGGATGTTGCAAGTGGAAGACAATTGCAAAGATGACCCTTAGGTTTAGCTGGAATACACCATTTCCCAGGAGATCTGATAGATTTTAATGCTTCAATGGAACTGATAGCTCCTATATAATGAAAAGGGAAAACCGATCAATACTTAGAGGGAAGTCTTTCAACTTCCAACTTAAATTGGCAATAAGCACTTCCAAAGGCTGGCTGAAAACCATGAATAGGATGCCTGGAGTAGTTTGAACTTCCCCAGTCTGTAATACAAGCCTACCCACTCTTCTGATGTATCACCCTGATGAGTAAGTACTGCTGCCAAATCAGTTTTCTTGACTCCTGCAAAATATTGAGCATGATCTTCAGTAGAAGGAGCATCCTGATTTGGAAACTCAGCCTGCATTTCACTTAGAAATTACCAGAAAAAATATGTTTATATGCTCCTAGGACTAGGTGCTTGCTTTCCTCATGATGTGCAGCAAAGGAATACCTTGATTAAAATAATACATCTCCAAAAGACTCCTTATAATTGAATGAAGCTTAAGGGCTGAGGTAAACTCTTTAATGATCCCAACAAAAAGCATGTGAGAAATGTTTTCTTCTTTGGTATTCTGGATTACCCAATATCCAAGATATTGACCATTATTGGGCAAAAGGAAATAACGATTACTAAAAACATTTAGAAACACATACTGTTCTATAATTTTTTGAATACCTGCCTGCCAACGTTAGTTGGATTTTCCTGTGCAGTTATACCACTGTCCTCATATTATGGAGAGAAGGTAGATTATCATAGTAGAAAAAGTATACATTTTTTGGTCAATCGGGCCAGAATAGTTATCTCAGATTTATTGCTTAACAACTAAATGAATTTAAGTAAATGTTTTGATCTTTCTAAGACTCAATTTCTCCATCTATGAAATGGGATGTTATGTGACAAATAAATGCAGTTACAGAAGCAATAATAATAATAAGTACATTCATTGCATGACTCCTCTGTGCTAGTCACCATGCCTAGAAGCTATATCTATTTGGGAGATGATATATTAGTTATGAGAATAACATTTGGAGTCATATCTAAGTTCAATTCCTATTTCTACTACCTGCTAGCTGTGTAATACTGGGAAGAGTACTTAACTTTTCTGAGCTGCACTTTCCTCAGTAACAACATGTAAATACAAATGCTTATCTCACAGGGTGGTTGTTTCAATGATCAAATGAGAGATATTAAAATTTTAACCCTTCACCTCCCTTACTGTCACTCTCTAGTCCCAGAACTTGCCTCTCTTTTTCTCCATAGAATGTATCATCATTTGATATTTTATTGCATATTTTCTTATTTGTTCATTTTATGTTCTCCCAGTAATATGTAAGCTCCTTGAGGAAAGGGATTTGTTTTATATCACTATATCTCCAGTATTAAGGGTTAGCTCATTAAGGTACTCAAATATTTATTAAGTTAATGAGTGAATGTCAAGAGTTTGGAACCAATATATTCAATAAATAAAGGTGCAAAAATTGTCACTTGTTTTGCGAAAATACATAGAGAGGGTAGATGACTTGCCTAAAGAAGCACATCTGCTCAGTGACTGGGATAAACTGGCACCCAGATCTCTTTACTTTTGATTCTTTCTTTATACTACTCCAGTCATTCTCTGAATGTGGTTCCTGGGCAGGTAGCATAGCATCACTTTGGAACC
>NW_005359840.1:2214890-2230410 GCF_000412655.1 Myotis brandtii
AGAGAGAGAGAGAGAGAGAGAGAGAGAGAGAGATAGATAGATAGATTAAAGATGCCTAATATGCAAAGTGTCCCCTCAGGAGTTCGACCAACCAGGAGTTCGATTGCTTGCTATGACGTGCGCTGACCACCAGGGGGCGGTGCAGAATGAAGGAAGGCCCTGGCTGGTGGCCAGCAGCTGGGGAAGGGAGGCCCCAGCTGGCAGCCGGCAGCCGCTAGGGACCCTACCCATGCATGAATTTCATGCACTGGGCCTCTAGTTAAAAATAAAAAGACAAATTTTCAGGCTTCAACAAATACCCATTGAATCAGAGACATTTAGGGTGGGGATAAGCAATCTTTATTCTAACAAGCACTCTTAGTAATTCTGATACATGCTAAAGTTTGACAACCACTATACTATAAATCCAACACTTTGTGATAACATGCCGGAAGCCGGTCCATCCTTGCTGCTTGACACAGCCACTGCAGGGAAGAAACATCTGCACAGCATATGTTTCAAGGGACCTGGCATATATGGCATACTGTTCTTAATATGTTTGCTCACCTTCTTGGTGCTATGTGTTTTAACCAAGGTCACCTCTCCGAGAAAGGTTGTTTCCCCAGGTAGGGATTTTTCCCTGAAGTTAGGGAGGGAATAAAACCCCTTAACTAAGTGCCAGGCGGGTAGTTAATCACTTTAACTAAGAACAATCACGCTTAAGCTACATAATCTTTACTCCCTGGAATGGAGATAAGAAACGCCCTAACCTTTGGAATAGAAATTGATAGGATTAAAATCAACTGGTATAAATACAGATGTAACAAGACAACAGAACACAGAACCTAGAAACAGAACCTATCGAGAGAACATGGCAAAAGATCCTGGACAGAACCTGGCTACAGAACTTGGCTGGAGAACCTGGATAGAACTTGGCTGAAGATCCTGGCTAGAGAACCCAACTATGCTGATCTCAACTGAATTACCTCCGTGTCCTTCCTTCTTCGCCGAATCCGTCCACACCTTTGGGGACCCCTGGACCTGCTGGGGTTGGACCCCAGCAATAACATGACTGTTTTATAATACCATATCTTCTTCCATGTCCAATTGGAAAAAGTGATTATCATTAAATTTAGATTAAATATTTATTAGTTTTCTTAAATACTAACTCATTCAACTTTAACATTTTTATTAGGTATCAAACAAAATAGTCCTAGTTTTATCTAACTATTGGCTTCAGCAAAGCCAGAGAGTAAATCGCTACAGAACTATGCCCCCATATATTTTCCCTTTGAAGTTGATGTAGCCGTCCTTCTGCAGACCAAGATAAATACTGTAGATCATGAGAATCAATGTATTCCTTAAATGCTACTTAATCAGATGTGCCATGTGTATTCAATATTTTTAAATATCTTCCCTTGCCAATAATTTGCAAAAGCCACCTTGATCTACATCTTCCCTGCACAATGATTGCCAGATTTTTTAAATAGTTTTTTAAATAGTTCGAGGATCTTAAAATGCCAAAATGTGAAGAAAGAAAACCACATTCATTGATTGATTGTTGGCTCTGATTCTATGGGGGAAAATAAAGATTTTACATCTTATTCTTCAATTCATTGATTGTACAGTAAAAATTGGTTGTGCTTAGATTATTCTTGGAAAGGCTGAATAACAAAAAAGACAAAGCAATACTCTTCAGTGTTCTATTTCTGTGAAGATACTTTAAGCCTTCATTTATTAGACTTTTCCTCCTTTTTACTTCATAAATCTTGATCTTACATTGGCATTAGTGTGCATTCCAATAATTCAATAATGCATCTTCCATTCTCTTGGAATTAATAATACCACACCGTTGGTGAACATAATTAGTTCTCATTTTATAGACAAAAAATGAAAATAATATTTTTGCCTACCTAGCTGGCTTTCAGTAATGGAATCTTACAGTTTTCTCATAAGAATATCATTGTACATCAGACAAAAGTTATTTCTTCTTATTAGAACAATTTTATTTCATGTAAAGGCTGAATCAGCTTGTTCTTTGGGAAATATAAGGCAGATTATGAAAATTAAGTGAATAAGTCAAAATAGTCATGGATTCAACCTAGAAATCAACTGGGAGAAAATATCTCATTATTAATAAACCTTCATGCATGATAACTACAGTGCATTCCAATGGGTTATATTATATATTTCCACGTCCATGCAACCTCGGGTACCAATACTAATTCTGCATTTGTTAGTTCCAGGTAACCCTGGCCTATTTGAAGTGAAGAAGATTTCCAAAGATGATTCTAATCTAAGCAACATGTTAGCTTGAATGAATTTTTTAATAGTGAGAGTGTACCATTCCATCTTTTTACACAAGTCACCTTTGTACACTAATTTACAATAAATCTTATTCTCTATAAACAAAAAATAATGTTTTTTCATCATGGTTGGCATCAGGGCACAACACTTAGACTTAGAATATTTATCTCTCTGAGAATCCTATTTTAAATTATAAACATTACTGGGAAGGGTAAGTCATTAGTAGTCACTCAGAAATGTCCTGCTGAACGTTAGCCTTATATGAGCCCTACCTTCTCAGGGAGCTAGCAATGAGGAGAAACTAGTGATGGCAGCAAGAGGACTGGATAAATTTAGATCATGAGTAGTTGTTTGTGCTGAAATATCAAACAAAAGTGATGAGATTGCCATAATGTTGAGAAAGTGAGGGCTGCCTGGGGGCCAGGGGTTGTGCACACTTACGCGTAAGCACAGCCTCACTCCCCAGGAGCCAGTTCTCGCATAATGTGCAGATAGATAAGTGCCTGGGCTGACAGAAATTCTCACCTAAATGTCAGCGCGCTCTGGGAGCTGGGGAGAACACCAGAGAGGAGTTGGAAATGAGTAATAACACCTCTGCCCTCAGACAATGCTTTGTTTCCAGATGCAGAAGGGACAATCAGGCTCATGGCTGCAGTTGGCCAAACAAGATCACTTAAATGTCATCTGCTTTACACCTGATCGATGCTATCACCATGACCTCTGCTTTGGGAAATGTTAAAGTAAAGCCCAATAAAAAGAAGCTAATCCAAATTTCAATCCCTGCATTTTACCCTTTTAGTTACCTCAGATCAATAACCATTCATTGGCTACTGTGATTCTCAAATGGAAGAGGGAGCGGCACATTTTTCTTAATGACAGCAAGTGTTAAAATTGAGCTCTAAATGGTTTAGTGTGATGGAAAAGCGCATTAGAGTCCCATGGAGCACTGCAGCATTCCACTGCATGCCTTTCTACACTATCATATTAAAAGTTGCTTACACTTTATGGTAAGAACAGAAGTAAGAGCATGTATCAAGGTGTTTTTGTAAGAAGGGTAAATAAAAACACATTCTATTTGTAATGTCTTTGTCCTATGATAAGTCTAAAATTCAGGAAGTGAAGAAGTTTGTACTTACATGCCTTTGGTGTCCTCTAATAGTTACTCAGTTGGGTTTCATTTAAAAGGTAAAGTCAGATGGGGTGGGAGAGAGAACAGCTTGTGCTTTTAAGCCATTAAATACCTGTGCTATGTCTTTCCTAAATCGGTTACTATATTGCTAGATGGTTGGGGAAAACTATTTGTCAAACGAGAAGATGCAAGTGACTTGTTCTCTATTAAAATAAGGAGGGGAAAGAATGAAAGGAGAGTGACTGATATCCAGACCGTTGTATACACACATACTCTCTATTCGGGCTTACTTCTGATGTCAAGTCAACCCAGAATGTTTGATCTATACTTACCTTACCAGTTAACTCTATGTGCAACTGTGTATATAGAGTAATGCATTGCTCTTAATCCTACATTTTTGCATACAGTTCTTCAAGCAGCCAAAGTGAGATGATCACCATTTTTATTTGCCTTCTCATGCTTCAGAATCCAGTATAGCTATTTAGTCATTGTACAATGGGGAGGAGAAAATACATGTTTTATTTTCTTATGGCACTCTCCAATTATTACAGATATTCACTCATGGTTGTGCGAGGTGAGGTGTGATGGTGTATGGTGGAGCGATGAGTTTCTTGGTCCATTTCATCTGAGAAGAGGATGTTTAAAAAAGATCTAGCAAGAGTTACAAATGAATTATGGTTGAAAAATGAAGAAATTTATTATCAATGAGAGTCAATCTACTGAAGATGTCAATGATGGGGAAAGTAGAATTGGAGGAAGATAATTCAGAGGAATGGAATGATTAATGTTATTGGTTGATGGGTAGTGTCATCATTACTATGTAGTAGAGAAAGCACAGGGACTTTGAAGTAAAAGGGATCTGGGTTTGAATCCTGACTTTTTTTCACTTTATTAGCTGTGTGACATTGGCAATATATATAACTTCTGTTGGCCCAGCTATAAAGTGGCAGGAATAATCTTTTTGTTGTTGTTGTTAATCTTCACCTGAGGATATTTTTCATTGATTTTTAGAGAGAGTGGAAGGGAAGCAGGGAGGGGGAGAAGGAGAGAGAGAGAGAAACATCATTGTGAGAGAGTCACATCGATTGGTTGCCCCCCACACGTGCCCCGGCCAGGGCTAGGAATCGAACATGCAACTTAGGCATGTTCTCTTAACCAGGAATCAAACCTGCAACCCTTCATTGCTCAGGCTGATACTCTAACCACTTAGCAACACTGGCCAGGCCAGTGGCAGGAATAATCTTTATCATGGAAGGTTGTTGTGAGTTTATTAGTTGATGAATACAAAGTGACTGATTCATAGAGGATTCTCACTATAAATGGTAGCCATTAATGCTGTTATTTGACTGATGGGGCAAAATTTCCAAATGGGTGAGCACTTTCCATAAATGATAGTTATGATTTTCTTGTCATGAAAAACACAATCCTCAGGTTGGACTGCATCACAATTTAGGTTAACAAATGAGATCATACTAATTGGACACAAATTTTTTTTGAGATTCCAAATTCTGATAATTTATTTTTTTAAATCTTTAGTGTTGAAAATATTACATATATCTCCTTTTTTCTCCCATTGACCTCACCAGACCACCCCGGCCCCCCACGCTAGGCCTTCACCACCCTATTGTCTGTGTCCATGGGTTATGCATATATGCATACAAGTTCTTTGGTTGATCACTTCCCACCAACCCAGCCACCCCTGCCGTCCCTCTGAGGTTTGACAGTCTGCTTTTATGTCTCTGGTTCTATTTTTGTTCATCAGTTTATGGTGTTCATTAGATTCCACAAATGAGTGAGATCATGTGATACTTATCTTTGTTCAACTGGCTTATTTTGCTTAACATAAAGTTCTCTAGGTCCATCCATGCTGTTGCAAATGGTAAAAGTTCTTTCTCTTTTACAGCTGCATAGTATTCCATTGTGTAGATGTATAATAGTTTTTAAATCCACTCATCTGCTGATGGGCACTTAAGCTATTTCCAAAACTTAGCTATTGTAAATTACACTGCTATGAACATAGGAGTGCATATATTCTTTCTGATTGGTATTTCGGGTTTCTTAGGATATATTCCTAGAAGTGTGATTACTGGGTCAAATGGCAGTTCCATTTTTAATTCTTGAGGAAACTCCATACTCTTCTTCACGGTGGCTGCACCAGTCTGCATTTCCACCAGCAGTGCATGAGGTTTCCTTTTCTCCGCATCCTCACCAGCACTTGTGGTTTGTTGATTTGTTGATGATAGCCATTCTGACAGGTGTGAGATGGTACGTCATTGTCGTTTTGATTTGCATCTCTCGGATGATTAGTGACTTTGAGCATGTTTTCATATGCCTTTTGGCCTTCTGGATGTCCATTTTGGAGAAGTGTCTATTTAGGCCCTTTGCCAATTTTAATTGGATTATTTATCTTCCTTTTGTTGCCCATTTTTAAATTGGATTGTTTATCTTCCTTTTGTTAAGTTGTATGAGTTCCCTATAAATTTTGGATATGAACCCTTTATCAGATATATCATTGGCAAATATGTTCGCCAATGCAGTAGGGTCTCTTGTCATTTTATTGATGGTTTCTTTTGCTGTGCAGAGGCTTTTTATTTTGATGTAGTCCCATTTGTTTATTTTATCCTTAGTTTCCATTGTCCTAGGAGATGTATCAGAAACCTATTGCTATGAGAGATTCCTGAGATTTTGCTGCCAATGGTTTCTTCTAAGATTTTTATGGTTTCATGTCTTACGTTTAAGTCCTTTGTCCATTTTGAGTTTATTTTTGTGTATGGTGTAAGTTGGTGGCCTAATTTCATTTTCTTGCATGTATCTGTCCAATTTTCCCAACACCATTTATTGAAAAGACTGTCTTGACTCCATTGTATGTTCTTGCCTCCTTTGTCAAATATTTAATTGAGAATAATGACTTGGGTCAATGTCTGGGTTCTCTGTTCTGTTCCATTGGTCTATATTCCTGTTCTTGTGCCAGTACGAGGCTGTTTTGAGTACAGTGGTTTTGTAGTGTAACTTGATATCTGGTATTGTGATCCCTCCAACTTTATTCTTCTTTCTCAAAATTTCTGTGGCTATCCGGTGTCTTTTTTGATTCCATATGAATTTTTGGCATATTTGTTCTAGGTCTTTGAAATATGCCTTTGGTGTTTTAGTAGGGATTTCATTGAATCTATAGATTGCTTGGGTAGTATGGACATTTTAATGATGTTGAATTTACCAATCCATGAACACAGTAGACTCTTCCACTTATGTATATCTTCCTCTATCTATTTTTTCAACATCTGTAGTTTTCCCTGCTATCATGTGTGAGAAAACTGATATGGAAAAAAAAATGCAGTATTATAGTACATCTTTAGATGGATAGACTTACAATTATTTTGGAATGGAATATGGTATACTAAAAAGAACTTTGCGTTTAGAGTCTAAGTAGGTGGCTTTGAATTCACCACTTAAAGCTTAATAAGTTGTTAAATCTCTTTAAGTCTCAAATACCCTATTTGAAACGTGGGAATAGATATTTTTTTAGAAATAAAGAAATATCATAATAAAGTACTCAGTGCAATGCCTCACACACAGTAGGCTCATAATAACTACTTGTCTCTACCTTTACACCCCAATGTCAACATATTTCGTCAAAACTACACTATACGCCCAGGAACTATGTTTTAAATTTAAGCTATTTTTATGTGCCTTGAAAATTGGAATATCCATGCTCAAGAGAACTTCCTGAGACTAAAGTAGGAGATCTACTTAAGGGTTCAACAAAAGCATCAAGATTGCTAACAGGAGGAAGCAGCATTGCTTCTTTTATTTAGAGCAGGGATGGGGAACGTCAGGACCAAGGAATGAATAAAGCCCTTGAAATCATTTGGTCTCGCCCTCCCAAGCCATTAGGGGTGAGGTAATTACAAGTTTGACCAAATATAGCAGGCTCGTTTTTAAATGGATAATTCTTATGGCCTGTGAATTATGTTGTAAATATCAAAATGGCCCTTGGCAGAGAAAAAGGTTCCCCACCCCTGATTTAGAGGCTAGAAAAAATCCATCAAGTTATATTCTCAATTTTTGTTTTTCATACACAAGAAGAAAATGAAGTGACAATGGTAAAAAACTGGTTTCCAGATTCCAAGTTATTAGCTGACAGTGAAGTGAGCTGTGACAGCTAGAATAAGAGGGTCAAAAATGAAGATGGCTGGGCCAGTGTGGTTCAGTGGCCAAGGGTCAACTAGGAACCAAGAGGTCACCATTCCATTCTTGGCCAGGACACATGCCCAGGTTGCTTGCGGGTTCAATCCCCAGTAGGGGGCATGCAGGAGGCAGCCAATGGATGATGTTTCTCTCTAGTCTATGTTTCTATCTCTCTATCCCTCTCCCTTCCTCCCTCTCTCTCTCAAATCAATTTTAAAAAAACATATTTTTAAAAAATTAAGATGGCCCTAGCAGTTGTGGCTCAGTAGTTTAGAACGTCATCCTGCCCACCAAAGGGTCATGGGTTGGATTCCCGGTCAAGGGCATGTACCTGGGTTGCAGGTTCCATCCCCAGTCCCAGAAACATAGATATCTCTCTCTCTCCCTTTCTCCCTCTCCCTCTCCCCCTTTGTCCCTTCCACTTTCTCTAAAAACCAATGGAAAAAAATATTCTTGAGTGAGGATTAACAAACAACAACAAGAAAATAAAGAATTTGATGTGACGCCGCACTGAGATAATGTAAGGAACTGTGGTTAATCTTCATGGCAAGCTGAGAAGAAAGACTTTTTATAGAAGTAGAACTTCTAGAAAAGCAGGGTATCCAACTGAGTGCCACAGGAGGAGAGCAAAAGGCCCAGACGCTTTCCATCAGTGTCCTCTGCTCTTACTACAGGGTCAAAGCGAAGGTTTCTGGTGCTGCAGGTAAGGAGCTTGGAAGTCACCACTTCCTCCTGACAAGTAAAAAGCTGAACAGACTGAAAAGTTAAGTCTTCCTGGATCTGTAAGAAAGGGAAGGACACAGGGCAAACTGTTGCCCCCAAGGTTAGAGAGAGACCGGCAGGTGAGGGAGTGACAGCTTACTAGAGCACAGGCTGATGAGCAGAAACTGCCTCGGGAACCTGAGCCAAGATGGAAAAACCTGAGCTGTAATTGATGAATTGCTGTGTGCTCACTCTGGTCAACTCTGAGAGTTAAAACTTCAGTTACTCTGTCAAAGGAAGGCCCCCATACTTTGTAAGTTTAAATTCCGAGCTAGGCCAGATTCTCACAATATATATTAGAGAAAACTCAACGTATGCTTCTGGGAGTGGGAGGAGTATTTCATTTTGAAATACTCCAGAGCGCTCTATTCTTCTTAAAAAGATCAGCCTTCAGGGGAAACTAGTTAACCAGAACCTGACCTGATGGGTTATTCTCACAGCCTAGCTGACCTGGGGGAAGGGAAATACCTAACTCAGGTCAGCTCTAGCCTTCTTCATGGGGAAGGGAAACGCCCAACTCCAGCACACTCTAGCAGTTCTCTCCAACCTAAGTGTGTGGAGGGGTGTGAAAAAATACTAACAAATGTTTGAAGTTCAAGTCCAGAGGCAGAGAAGATTGCATATGCTCTATTTTTGAGTGAAGTAGTCTATACATGTCAATTATATCCAGTTGATTGATGGTGCTCTTGAATTCACTTTACTGATTATCTACCTGCTGGATCTGTCCATTTCTGATAGAGGGATGTTGAAAACTCCAACTATGATAGTGGATTTATTTATTTATTTATTTATTTATTTATTTATTTATTTATTTTTATCACTTTTTATCTTAGTTTGATGCTCTGTTGTTATGCATATACATAGTAAAGGTGGTTGTATCCTCTCAAAATATTTACCCCTTTATCATTATGGAATGTACCTCTTTATCCCGAAAAACTTTCCTGGTTCTGAAGTCCCTTCTGACTGAAATTAATATAGCTACTTCTGATCTTTTTTGATCAGTGTTAGGATGATATATTCTTCATCCCTTTACTTTAATCTATATGTGCCTTTATATTTAATGTGGGTTTCTTATAGACAACTTATAGTTGGGTTTTGTTTTTCATCCACTCTGACAATCTCAGTATTTTAATTGGTATATTTAGACCATTGATGTTTCAAGTGATTATTAGTATAGCTGGATTGATATCTACCATGTGTGTTGCATTTTTCTTTTTGTTTCCTTTGTTCCTATTTTTGTCTTGCACACATTTTTACTTTTTGTGATCTTAATGGAGCATTTTATATAATTCCATTTTCTTTCATTTCTAAGCATATCAATTATACTTCTTTTTAATTTTCTTTAGTGGTGACCCTGGAGTTTGTAATATCCATTTACAAATAATACAAGTCTGCTTTCAAATGTCAACATACCATTTCACAGGCAGTGAAAGTACTTTATAATCACAAAATATTCCAGATTCCTCATTTCATTCATACTTATGCATAAAATTAAATACATAGTTGCTATTATCATTTTAAACAAATAATTGTTACATCAATTAAAAATAAGAGAAAATGTTTTTTTTTATTTTTACCTCCACTTATTCCTTCTTTGTTACTCTTCCTTTATTTTATGTAGATCCAAATTTCTAAGCTATATTATTTTCCTTCTCTCTGGAGAACTTTTAATATTTCTTGCAAGTCAGGTCTTTTGGCAGCAAATAAATTTCTCAGTATTGCTTCAAATATTTTTTTTTCTATTCCTTTTTTTCTTTTTCCTTCTGGTGTTCCCATTATGCATGTGTTGTAGCTTTAGTAGTTATCCCAGTTCTTAGACATTCTGTTGTGGTTTTTACAGTCTTTGCTTTTCAGTTTTGGTTTTTACAGTCTTTGCTTTTCAGTTTCTATTGACATGCCCCAAGTAGAAGCTATTTTACAGGAATGCAATCTGGTACAATTTTCCTCAAGCTCAGAGTTTTCCTCTGTTGCATCTAGTCTCTTAATCAGCCTGTCAAAGGCATTCTTCATTTCTGTTTTTCATTCTTTCTCAGAAGTCCATGTCACTGCTTACATTATCCTTCTGTTCTTACAGGTTGTCCATTTTTTTCATTACAACCCTTAGCAAATTAATCACTGTTTTTTTAAAAAAATTTCTACTCTGATACTTGCAACATTCCTGCCATTGATGACTCTAATTCTGATGCTTGTTCAGTCTCTTCAAAGGGTTTTTTTTTCCACCTCATAGTATGTCCTGTGATTTTTGTGTTCAAAGCTGGAAATGATGTACTGAGCAAATGAAACTCACATAAATGAGCCTTTAAGAATGTAGTCATAGGGTGTGGGTGGAGGGTGAGTGCTCTCTAGTCCCATGATTAGCTCTCAATCTAATGGTGAGTTGGTGCCCCTGGACTGCAGAACTTTAGCAGCGTCCTCAGTCTGCCCTCCTACCCTTCGGTAGGATGTGATGGCTGGACATGCCTGGAATTGTGTATGTCCTTTCCCCACAGGAAGGTTACAGTGAGCTGGCACTGGGTGTTTCCCTTCTCCCATGTGGAAGGCAGAGCTACCTGGACTTGAGTGTTTCCATTCCCCAGATCGCTTAGGCTCTGGTAAAATCCCAGCAGACCACATTCTAGTAAAATAGTTGCTACTTAGATTGTGTCTTGTTAGGAAGGAAAACATGCTCTGCTATATTTCAAATATGGTTCCCTCTCTCTCCCCAAGCCTGAAACACAAAGGGATTGTTTCCCAATATTCACTGTGGGGACCTGAGTGTGCTCTTCTAGATAAATCTAACAGAAGTGTGGAGTCCCCTAGGATTGGGTCCCCCTAGAGTCCTAACGCTCAGAGTCGTCCACACTGAGCCTGTATCAATTTGTCCACTGCAGTTCATGTTTTCCTACCCTGGCACTGGTTCCCACAAAAGTTCCTGCTCATGCCTTTCTGCTCTATAAATTGTGATTCTCTGTGTCCGCCTACCTTTCCATCTTAATGCGTTGGTTTGCTCTGTGACCTTACTTCTTTGATGGATCTAAGAAGTGTGTGTGTGTGTGTGTGTGTGTGTGTTGGTTTGTTCAGCTTTTACTTGTTGTCAGGATGGAGTGGTGACTTCTAAGCTTCTTGCACACTGGACTAGAAACAGCAAGTGTCTAGATTTTTTAAAAACTATTTATTAAAGTTTAGGATACTTTTAGATGTACAAAAATTGCAAATATTGTATAAAGAGTTCATATAAATCTCAGACTTAATTCTGCCTGCTGTTAGCATCTTACATTGGTATGGTACTTTTGTCACAACTTGTAAGCCATTGTTAATAAACTATTATGACATAAAGTCCATGCTTTGTGCAAATGACCTTAGATTTATCTAATGTCCTTTTCCTGTTCCAGGCTGTCATTTAAGACACCACATCCCATTTAGTCATCCTGTCTCTTTAGGCTTTTCTTTGTGATTTTCTTTTCCTTTTTCTCTCTCTCTTTTTTTAATGACCTTGACAGTTTTATGGAGTTGTCACCATGTATTTTGCAGAAAACACCTCAATTTTGTTTTGTCTGGTGTTTTTCTCAATATTAGACTGCAGTAATTGGGGGCGGGGTGGATAATACCACAGAAGTAAATAATATTCTCATCACTTCATGTCAGGAACAATACATGGTATCAACATGACTTACCACGCATGATCCCCTGCTCCAGGTAGTGTTCTCTAGATTTCTCCACCAAAATATTTTTTTTTCATTTTTCTACTCTATTCTTTGAGTAAATCACTAAAGCAAATCACTAAACAAGGTTCACATGAAACTGGAAGAAGGGGACTGAGCTCCACCTCTTGGAAAGGGGAGTATCTACCAAAAATATTTGTAATTTTACTGTAAGGAAATGTTGCCTCTCCTCCCACACTTATTTATTTAACCAATGATCTATATCAGTGTGAACTGGTAGAGATTTATTTTATGCCTTGCCTTATAATCAAATTCTTTATTATTGATTATGTTTCACAAATTTTTCTAGCTTTGGTTATTAGATTTTTCTTATTAGCTCCTGTGTCCCTTTGATACACCCTCATCCTTTTATTTCCTGAGCACTATCTTACTTTCTGACCCAATAAAATGTTCCAGGCTCATCTTATATATTCCCTGTACCAGAACAAAAGAAAATCTTTATTCTTTCTATTCATGGAGTAATTCTAGGTTCTGAATTATAAAAGCATCAAAACATGATAAGAGCAAACTACTATTGGCTGAGTACTTGCTATGTGCCGGACACTGAGCTAAGCATTTTCTATACCTCATCTCTCCTAATGTGCATGAGATTTTAAGGAGGCAAAGCAGTCACTCTGATGGTACAAACAAGAAATAGACACAGAGGAACTGAAGAACTTGCCAAGTTCAAACAGAAAATAAATGACAGAACCCTGACAGTGTCTGATTCCTAAACAATGATCTTAACCATTATTTCATTCAGTTTTCTGCTCTAGTCACTAGAAAGGTAGACAAAATAAACAACATAAATCCTTTTTGTAGATAATTCATAAGGAAAATATATCTCTGGTTCTGAAACATTGACTTTCTCATAAATTATTTAAATGTAAATAGAAGGTCTGGTATTCAACAAAGTAAAATTAGATGTAATTAAACCATCAATAATAAGATTCACTGATTGAAAAGTTTTTGTCTCTTTAAGATCCTTTTTTCAAAAGCTCCATCATTTGAAATAATTTCTAAAGCCATGTTCAATTTCCTCTAAGCCTCTACTAAGATAGCTTTATATCCTTTGTCTTATATCCTCATCTTTCCTCAGCCAACCTTCTCAAAATGTTATGCCTGACAGTCATTATTAGTATCCCTGAATGATTATATAATTATTGGCATTATTAATTTCAGCAATATAAAATTCAGCAGAAGGAATTGAGAACTAATCAAGATGGAATGTTCAGATCCCAGCAGATGAAGAGCTGGAGTAAATATTCATTTGGATATTTGGGATTTAAGGTGTGCAACTTTCATTAATATTTGACAATATCTTTTCTCATTTTCCAGGTGTTGAAATTGGCAACCATAACACAGAGCCATCTAGCAGAACATAAAAAGCATCAGCCAATTTAATCTGTGCCAGGCCAGCGTCACTCTGTTCACCAGGTACACGAGCAGCCTCTTTGTGTGACAAACAGTTGGAGGTTGAAACTTCCTTTGTGCTTGAACTCTGCATAAGAAGAATGTTGTGCATTAGCAGAGCTATTCCACAACATCCCAATATAATGGGACCCAGGAAGAGCACTAGTTGTACCTATCTATATTCACTGCACCTTGGCTCGGGAATCAGAGTGAAGGCCAGAGGCATCATTTTAATGATGCTTATTCAGTGCCTTGAATTCTAATAGCACCCTTCTTGCGAGAACCTCGAGGCTTCACTCATCTTCCAAGAATTCAAATAAGTGTGGCATGGGGTGGGTCTGAAGGTACTTAGAGAATTTGTAACTTTATAGGGAGTATTTACTGGGACATAGTTAAGCTGAGACCCAGGTCATGGACTGCTTTTTAAATTTCTATTTCCTTGTCATTTTAGCTCTACTGAGAGCAGAGTTGGCCTTATATGGAAGAAGAGTAATGTGACTTAATGGATGCTATGGAAAAAAAATTTTTAATTCTCTATATTACAACCTGTACTAGGTATCTTCCATTTATCTTTTACATCCATGCA
The DNA here is from genome assembly GCF_000412655.1 of Myotis brandtii. Taxonomy (NCBI): domain Eukaryota; kingdom Metazoa; phylum Chordata; class Mammalia; order Chiroptera; family Vespertilionidae; genus Myotis; species Myotis brandtii. The sequence goes on from NW_005359840.1 coordinate 2,228,932, forward strand.
CTACCTGCCCTGTGTTCCAGGAGAGTGACCAGCATGGATCATATAAACAGGGCCCCCTTGTCCTCTGGCTTTGGATTAGCTTTGATTAATGGGCCTGGTAAGAGGTCAGCAGGTGTGGAGAGAATAAGGGCTTTATTTGGACTTTTCCCCTGCAGACACCATGGGGTGGCTGTGCCCTAGACCCGTGGTCGGCAAACTGCGGCTCGCGAGCCACATGCGGCTCTTTGGCCCCCTTGAGTGTGGCTCTTCCTAAGCCTTAGGAGTACCCTAATTAAGTTAAAAAAATGTCCCTACCTATATAGTTTAAGTTTAAAAAATTTGGCTCTCAAAAGAAATTTCAATCGTTGTACTGTTGATATTTGGCTCTGTTGACTAATGAGTTTGCCGACCACTGCCCTAGACTAAAGGTCACAGCTCCTATCAGGTTGCTCTCTCCACATAGCTCCTGCTCTCTCCAAATTTCATTTTCCGTTCCTTCCCCTTGCCCTTTCAGACCTAAGGAGGTAACTGACTGTCTCACCCCCACCCCCATGTTACTGACCCCACAATCCTGCACTATCCCGTTTGGTTTTGCTATAGCATGCATACTACTTTGTAAACAGACCCTTTATTAAAATCTACTCAAATTATTTGTGTTCATCAGTGGTTTCCACCCTCACTCTATCTGATACACTATCCTGTGACAGTGTCTGAAACTCTGTCAGAGATTTATTCCTTTGGCTTTCCCTGTACCATCAGAAGAACACTATTAGGACCTTCAAATCCATTATCGATCACTTACCTATCTGTATAAAACATGTGTTTCCTGATTTAACATCTTGCCATGCCTGGCATAATTCAAGGAAAGGCTATAAAGTAATTTATCAATAAATTGTTGACAGGAGATATATGTTAGTAACTTTTACATTCCTTGTTAAAGACAATGTATTATAGTGGTTAAAAGTTATATTGTCTAAATTTTAATCATGGTTCTGTTACTTAATAACTGTGTAACTGAATACTTTTCTTACCATCCTGATTCTTAGTTTCACCATCTGGAAAATAAGAGTAATAACAATACCTACCTCATGGGGTTCCTATAATGATTAAATGACTTAGTCATCCAAAGCACCTAATATAGCACATAGTAACTTCCATAAATACTTGCTATTATTAACACCTAGTATATTTATTAATATATGAATTCATTAATTCAATAAATGTTGAATGCCAATGATGTGTCAGACACAACCACAAATGGCCTTACCTACATGTAACTAAAGGTCTAGATCTAGAGGCAAAAATACAGGGACATATAAATATAATTGTAAATCACAGTCATAAGTAAATGGAAAACCGGATAAATACTATGTAGGAGAAATGCTTGGCATCATATGATAAAATTTTAGAGGTATCCTTCTTTGAAGGAAGAGTAGGAGAGACTTAGACAAAGAGGATAGAGAGATCCAAACACAGGAAAAAATAAGTGCAAAGACATGG
>NW_005359840.1:2230439-2236028 GCF_000412655.1 Myotis brandtii
AGGTGGGGGGAGAATAATGACTAAATAACTGGAAAAGCTCTATTGATTATAGAGAGAGAATCCAGGTAGACATGTAGCTAAGGGTTAAATAGTAGAGAGCTTTGCACACAATGCTAAAAAAATTTGCATGTGTCTTAATAGAAACTGGAAGCTACTGAAGGATTTAAATGTGTATGTGGGAGTGAGGGTGGGGGTTGGGGCAAGCTCACTCTATTTTTTAAGAGTCATTTTAACTAACTGCATTGTGGGGATGAAAGATGGATACAGACAGATCAATTATGCAGGCAGACCAATTAGGATATTGCAATAGTTCAAGGAAGAGATGATGATTGCTTGGACTAAAGTGGTGGCAGTGAAGATTGAAAATCATGGGTGAATTTTAAAAGGTAAAATTAGCAGGACTTGATGATGGATTATATATATAAAGTGAACATTTCAAGGATGGCACCAAGTTTCCTGATTTGTGGAACTAGATAGACAGTTGTACCATTCACTGAGTTAGGGCACATTGAAAAAGAACCAAGTTGGCAGTAGAGATCATATATTCTATTTTGAGTATGTTCTATGTGAATTAATTTTTGACACATTCAAGAATATATGTCATGTTTTTAAAAGTTGAATGACCTTAGACATGTCCCATTGACCCATATTTTATAAGGGGATAAATAAGATGATTTTTATTGGTTTCTTCCAACTCTTAGGTTCTGAATTCTCATCCTGATTTCATCACCAATCAACTATATGGTGTTTGGCAAGACATTCGCCTTTCTTGAAACCTAGCCTCTCAACTGCAAAATGAGGAGGTTGAATAATGTGATATATAAAAATAAGGTGCCTAAATTCTCTAAAGTGCTTTGATTTTATAAAAGTTAAAAAGCAAGCCAAGGACAGGAGCCAATTTTCATAGTTTTATATTCTAATCAGATAATTCTACCACCTCCTATTCCCTAAATGAATGGCACAGAGTTAACTGCTCCTTTAAATTAAGATCAGAGTAACAACTGGAAGATGCCAACTAGATATATTAAAGTCAATTATTTGACTAATAAAAATCAAGTACAAAGGTATTATAGATCAAACCTTTGAAGACTAAAAGTTTTATGCGTTTTTGTTACCTTTCTTTAGCAACAACCAATCCATTCAAACAGCTAATTATTCCAAATTTTCATTTTACTTCTTTTATTTCAAATTGCACACATCTGCTATTATTGGTATTAATGTACCTATAGTTTTATTTGATTACTCCAAAATGACTTGAGGAAACTAATAATAAAAGATATCTCAGAGCAATATAGTTGCTAAAAGAAAGTAAATACATTAAATATGGAGGAAAGGGTAGCAAAAATTTTAACCAGTCCCGTAAGTGAATATTATTACCAAGTGAGCCTGAGGCTTAAGTGAATTTCTTGGCAAACAAAACTGAGAGATACATGAGTATGTATATATAATACTCATAATCTGAAATATGTCTGCACTCTAGGAGCAAATTTGCTCCTCTGGACTACATTCTGAAAGGAATTACAGTAAGGCCTCACTTAACAGCGTTGATAGGTTCTGCAACTTTAAGCAAAGTGGTGTATAATGAAACCAATTTTACCATAGGCTAATTGATATAAACAAGAGTTAAGTTCCTACAGCATCTTATCAATGTTAAAAAGAAACATTATTAGAGGACCTGATGTAATTACAATGACCTTAGACTGGGAACATTGAAAAATAACAAGGTATTTTTCTGTCTTTCTAGAAAATGAGTGCCAAGCACTAGGAAACAGTGGGGATGTGGGAAGTGACAGAAAGAGAATGACCATATGGGTGCCTACAGGTGACCTGTATTAAGTGTTTTATGTTATATTTTAGCATCACCAATTTCCTATGAATTGGTCATTAAATATGAGAACATGGGGATTTGGAGAGAATAAATGTCCATAGCCTATGTTATAGTATTTGCAATATTTGGTGTGTTGAGCATCAAGTTTAAGAATGTTGGTTCATACTGATTTCTACTGATTACTGCACTTAGTGCTAACTACAGGCCCTTCCATATCTTGGGCTATGCTGCCTCAATGTTCCACTAATGACATAGGAATAAGGGAGAGACTTGCACCCTAGTCCTAGGGTCCAACTTCCCTAATTGTACCCAACATCCAACCTGTCTGAGTTATTATGACCTCCTAAAGGTGCTGCCACCATTTTGTATATGAATTTCATGGGTACCTATGGAATCTTCATTCTGTTCAAGTTTCCAGGAATCTCTCTTCTCCTCCTCTCTGTGACCTTATGTGTTGACTTTCCCTCACATCTGTTGGGCAGGGAGGGGGCACAGAGATTATTTCTTCATTGTGTTCAGCCTTTTAAAAATAACAGGCTCTTTCTGCTCCACAACTTGCAAAAAATCTGGTCTACTGAAATAAGGTGAGGGAAAGACGAATAACATAATTATCTCAAGAAACATCCTGTAGGCAGCCTCCACTGACACTGCAGAATCCGGAGCCTGGATAACTGCCCCATGGCCACTGCAGCTGCACAGGGAGTGGGCCTGGGAAGTAAGGTGTCACTGTGCTCAGAGCTCCGCTCACCAGTGTCTTCACCCTCAGCAGCCCTTCTGCTGGAATGAACATGGATAAGATGGAGCTGGTACAGGCCCTGGCCAGGGAGCTCACTTAGTTAGAGCATCTTCCTAATATGCCAAGGCTGCAGGTTCCATCTCCAGTCAGGGCACATACAAGAAGCAACCAATGGAAATGAGGAGCTTCACAGACAAAAAAAAAGAATAAGGGAGTTTATTACCACCAAACCAGCAATGCAAGAAATAATGCTAAAGCTGTTATAAAGAAGAAATAAAAATGGAGGAAGGAACACAGGCATGAAGAGTGAAAATGACAACAAACAAGTACCTATCAATAATAACCTTAAATGTAAATGGATTAAATGCTCCAATCAAAAGACATAGGGTAGCCAAATGGATAAGAAAACATGACCCATATATATGCAGTCTACAAGAGACCCACCTTTGAAGAAGGGACTCACACAGACTGAAAGTGAAGGGATGGAAAAAAATTATTCAGGCAAATGGAAATGAAAAGAAAAAAAAAGCTGGGATAGCAATACTTATATATAACAAAATAGACCTTAAAGTGAAGTCCATAACAAGAGATAAGGAAGATCCCTTCATAATACTAAAGGGATCGGCAAAACAAGAGGATATAACTCTGGTAAATATATATGAACCCAATATAGGAGCACCCAAATACACGAAAAAAACTTCTCGAAGATATCCAAGAGAGATTGACAGCAACACAACCATAGTATGGGACTTTAATACCCCATTGATGTAACTGGATAAATCCTCTAGAGACAAAAAATCCGCAAAGAAAAATAGCAATCTTAAATGACTCACTAGATCAGATGGAACTCATTGACATCTTCAGAACATTTCACCCCGAAGCTACAGAATATACATTCTTCTCAAGTACACATGGGGCATTCTCAAAGATAGACATTCACATGTTAGGACACAGGCTAAGTCTCTACAAATTCAAAAAGATTGAAATCATATCAAGTATCTTCTTAGATCACAGTGGCATGAAATTAGAAATCAACTACAATAAAAACAGCCATAAACAATCAAACATATGGAGGCTAAATAGTATACTATTAAACAACGAATGGTTTACCAAAGAGATCAAAGAAGAAATTAAAAACATCCTGGAAACGAATGACAATGAAAATACAACCATCCAAAAATCTATGGAACACAGTGAAAGCAGTCCTGAGAGGGAAGTTCAAGCTCTATAGGCCTACCTCAAAAATAAGAAAAAATGGTAGTAAATTATCTAACCCTACAACTTAAAGAATTAGAAAGATAGCAAGAAGAAAAGTCCAAAGTAGAAGGAAGGACATAATAAAGTTCTGAGCAGGAATAAATGACATAGAGACAAAAAAATACAAAATGTAAATGAAACCAAGAGCTGGCTCTTTGAAAGGATAAACAAGATTGATGAACCTCTTGCCAGACTCACCATAAAACAGAGAGGACCCAAATAAACAAAATCAGAAAAGCAAGAAGTGAAGTAACAACTGTCCCCACAGAGATACAAAGGATCATAAAAAAATTCTCTGAACAACTTTACTCCAATAAACTGGACAACCTTGACCAAATGGACATATTCCTAGAAAAATACAATCTTTCAAAACTCAATCAACAAGAATCAGAAAACCTGAATAGAACCATAACTATTGATGCAATACAAGCAGTAATTTAAAAAAATCCCAGCAAACAACAGCCCTGGTCCTGATAGCTTCACAGGGGAGTTTTACCAAACATTCAAAGAAGAACTAACTCCTATCTTCCCCAAATTATTCCCAAAAATTCAGAAAGAAAGAACACATCCAAGCTTTTTCTATGAGGCCAGCATTACCCTAATCCCAAAACCAGATAAAGACACTACAGAGAAAGAGAATTACAGACCAATATCCCTGATGAACATAGATGCTAAAATCCTCAACAAAATTCTAGGAAATCAAATCCAACAATACATTAGAAAGATCATACACCATGACCAAGTGGGATTTATTCCAGGGATGTAAGGCCGGTACAATATCTGTAAATCAATAAATGTGATACATCACATAAACAAACTGAAAGATAAAAACCACATGATCATATAAATAGATGCAGAAAAAGCATTCAACAAAATCCAACACCCTTTTTTGATAAAAAGCTCTCAACAAAGTGGGAATAAAGGGATCATACCTCAACATAATAAAAACCTTATATGACAAACCTACAGCCAGCATCATGCTCAATGGACAAAAGCTAAAACCATTTCCCATAAAGAACAGGAACAAGACAGGAATGCCCACTTTCACCACTCCTGTTTGACATAGTACTAGAAGTGCTAGCCATTGTGATCAGGCAAGAAGGAGAAATAAAAGGCATCCAAATTGGAAAGGAGAAAGTAAAACTGTCACTATTGACAGATGAGATGATACTCTACATAGAAAACCCTAAATATTCCACCGGAAAACTACTAGATTTAATGAATGAATTTGGCAACATAGCAGGATATAAAATTAATATCCAGAAATATATGGCATTTTTATACACAATAATGAGCACTCAGAAATGGAAACCAACCAAACAACCCATCTACCATTACAACAAAAAAATACTTCAGGATAAACTTAACCAAGGAGGTAAACAACCTGTACTTGGGAGAACTACAGGACATTGAAAAAAGATATAGAGAAACATATGCAGGTGGAAGAATATATCATGTTCATGGATTGGTAGAATCAACATCATTAAAATATCCATACTACCCACGGCAATGTACAGATTCAATTCAATCCCTATTAAAACACCAACAGCACATTTCACAGAGCGAGAGCAAATACTCCAAAATTTATATGAAATAAATAAAGACCCCGAATAGCCACAAAAATCTTGAGAAAGAAAAATAAAGTTGGAGGAATCACAATACCAGATTTCAAGCTACACTACAAAACTACTATTCTCTTGTGCCTAATACTGGCACAAGAACAGGCATATAGGCCAATGGAACAGAACAGAGAACCCAGAAATCAACC
>NW_005359840.1:2236544-2239349 GCF_000412655.1 Myotis brandtii
TATCATCAACATGTCAACAAACGACAAGTGCTGGTGAGGATGTGGAGAAAAAGGAACCCTCGTACACTGCTGGTGGGAATGCAGACTGGTGATGATGCAATTGTTGAAGTGGATACATGGAATGAAGAGTCCTACAAAGGCAGCACCTTGATGATGCAGTGACTTAAGGACCATCTCACTCTGTGGACCTGGGAAAACCAGAGAAAGCAAAGAGCTGCTGGCGAGGGAGAGAACTAATTTCTATCATGCTTCATGATCTGTCCAGTGTCACTCTGTACCCTGCACATATATACCTTTGTGCAATAAAAAAAAGAAATGTCCTATAACACTTTTATATTAAAAAGTAAAATAAAATACAGGTATAGCTGAAAAAATGTGTGATTATACACAATTGTATATATACATATGTGTGTGTGTGTGTGTGTGTGTGTGTGTGTGTGTGTGTGTGTGTGGTTTTAGTAGTAAAACAGAAATGGCTTGAATCACAGTTCTGGCACTTAGTAGGTTTGTGACTTTTGATCAGTTATCTTCCCTTTCTGCACCTCTTTCTGCTTTTCCAAAATGGAGACATATAGTGTTTATCTAATAAGACAATTTTGAGGATTAAATGAGATTATAAATGTGCTGAGCATAAGGTCCAAAATATACTACTGTCTAATCATTACAACATTCCCAAGTAATTTTCTCAATTAGAGTACATGAGAAGTAAAGCTTATACAAAAATTAACTCAAAATAGTTCAAAGACATAAATGTAAGAGCTAAAACTATAAAACTCTTAGAAAAGAAACTTAGGGAAAAGGTTTCATAACATTGGATTTAGTGATTATTTCTTAGATATTACATCAAAAGCACAAGCCACAAAAGAAAAAATAGATAAATTGCACTTTATAAAAATTAAATAGTTTGGCACATCAAAGGACACTGTCAACAGAATGAAAAGGCAACCTGCAGAATCTCAGAAAATATTTGCAAATCATAGATCTGATAATATTCAGAATATATAAGAAAATCCTTATACCCAACAACAAAATAACAATATGATTTTAAAATGGACAAAAGAGTTGAATTGACATTTCAACAAAGAAAATGTGGAAGTGGCCAGTAAGCACATGAAAACATGCACAACATTATTAATCATTAGGGAAATGCAAATCAAAACCTCAATGAGATGCTACTTTACACTCATTAGGATAGCTGCTGCCAAAACAAAAACAACAAAAGAAAGAAAATAACCACTCCTGGTGAGGGTTAGAGACCTTGTGCATTGCTGATGAAAATGTAAAATGGTACAACTTCTGTCAAAAATGGTATAGTGGTTCCTCAAAAAATTAAACATGGAATTACCATAGGACATTATTGTGCTAAGTGAAAGAAGCCAGTCAGAGAGACAAATACCATATGAACTCACTTACATGTGGAATCTAATGAACAAAATAAACTAACAAACAAATTAGGTCCACAGGCGTGGATACATGGAACAGATTGACAGCCGTCAGATTGTACACCCATGTCAGAGTGTCAGAGGGGAGGGCCCAAGGGGGACTGGATGAAAGAAGGTAAAGGAATTAGCCAAAGAACATATATGCATAGTCCATGGACACAGATAAGAGTGTGGTGAAGGAGCAGGAACTGGGTGGAGGTAGGCAAAGCTGGGGGACAGGGAGAAGGGAGTAGGACATCTTCAGAACATTGTTCCACACATATGGAACATTGATCCACACATTTATAATGGTCTGGCCCTCTAGCAACTTCAGCGTGAAATTATAGCTAATTTGCCTACAAACTTCAGGTGGTCATAATAATCTGGCCACTCAGTGTAGTTCTGTGAGGTGAATGAATCAAAATTATACCTATTTCTTGTGTTTCAGATTAGCAAAATATATTTTTGGTGTGCCACATAATTTTAGTGATTAGTTTATATGTGCCATGAGATGAAAAAGGTTGAAAATCGCTGTTGTAGGTTAAGGATAGGTTTATGATCAGTTAGGAAATTCCCATTTCATTTACTGATTTCTCAGTCCCCAATTTTAGCCTTTCACTCTGAGGAGCTACACATTTTCCCCCTGGAGTATTTTGGCCTTTAACTACTCTTTCCAGTTAAAGTCACAGATCATCTAGCAAACCTGGGAATTATCTAATTCTGAACCTTACTTTTAACACATATACACTTAAGATTAACCCTCAGTGACATTGTTAAGTAGGAGAGGTTTCCTTTTAATCTTCCCCCACACACACACCTCCACAAACCTAACTTAAAACACTTGACCCAGGTTGTGGGGCTCACTTTTCCCCCCGTCAATAAAGATTTATCTTCTGCCCCATTTTGGAAAGCAAAACTTATTCTAGGTAAATTAATGTTTATAGTTGCTTTAAATAGTTCCCATATTTGATATGGTTTGCATTTTGACCTGAACTTTCAGTGCTTCAGAATATATGAAAATTCTAAGCCACCACAGCAATGCTAATAAACAAAATCATGAGAGGTGTTGGGCCAACATGGCTCAGTGTTTGAGCATTGACCCATGAACCAGGAGGTCATGATTCAATTCCTGGTCAGGGCACATGCTCAGGTTGTGGGCTTGATCCCCAGTGTGCGGCATCCAGGAGGCTGCCAATCAATGATTCTCTCTTATCATTAACGTTTCTCTCTCTCCTCTCTCTGAAATCAATAATAATATATATTTTAAAATCATGATGGGTAAATATATCCTATCTAATAATAGAGAAACATGGTAATTAACCGTAACTTCGCTACCCTTCCCATTGGCTAATCAGGGTGATATGCAAATTAACTGCCAACTAAG
>NW_005359840.1:2240046-2240622 GCF_000412655.1 Myotis brandtii
AGCAGGGGCTGAGCCAACGATTGAGGGAGCTGGAGGTCCCCTGCCCAGGGCTAATGACTCAGCCAGAGGCGTTAGGCCTGGGCAGGGGCCAAGCCGGCAATTGGTGTGAACTACAGAGGAAACACCTTTTCTGATGGCTCATTGGCTTAGCTCACTGTATGCCACTGGTAATATACTTAGTAACTTGGGTAATAAGAATCCACATAGGTGATCTAGGGTTTTTTTCCACACTCCTGGAGAAAAAAAAGTAAGGTCCGCTGCTGTAGGGCTAAGAAATGTCATATCCTGCCCTAGCTGGTTTTGCTCAGTGGATAATGCCTTGTCCTGCCTACTGATGGGTGTGGGTTCAATTCTGACCAAGGGCATGTACCTAGATTGCAGACTCCTCCCTGGCCTGGGCCCAGGTCAGGGCTCATGCAGGAGGCAACCAATCAAAGTGTTCCTCTCACTTTGATGTTTCTCTCTGTCTTTCCCTTTCTCTTCCACATTCTCTAAAAATCAATGTAAACATATCCTCAGGTGAGGATAAAAAAAGAAAGAAAGAAAGAAAGAAAGAAAGAAAGAAAGAAAGAAAGG
>NW_005359840.1:2244112-2252723 GCF_000412655.1 Myotis brandtii
GCACAAATTTTTGTGCACCGGGCCTCTAGTATATATATAAAAGGCTAATATACAAAGTGTCCCCTTGGGAGTTCGACCAGGAGACTGGGAGTTCAATCACTCACTATGACATGCGCTGACCACGAGGGGGCAGCACGGAATGAAGGAAGGCCCTGGCCAGCAGCCAGAAGGCCTTGATCAGCCCTGATTGCCGGCCATGCCTAGGGACCCTACCCATGCACTAATTTCGTGCACCGGGCCTCAAGTGGAAGATAAATCTTTCTTTGTGCAACTCAAATTATAAAAAGGCTGCTGTCTATTCTACCTAATGAGTCTCACCTTATATAAAACACTGTTTATTTGTATGTTGTTCCCTCATAAACACTGTGGAAAGACATGACTAAAAAATTGACCTATATGCAATCTCTTGATACATTTATTCACTACACTCTGATATAGCTAATTCTGAGTTATTTTTAATGATTGCTTGAGAGCAACCTATCACACACACACACACACACACACACCATACATTCTTTTTTAATAAAAAAAATGCAGCAAAGAGGTAAATGTGCTTTTTCTTGAGTGAAGGGCAATGGCATTTCTAGGTGACATCACAGGAGACTCATTTCTCAATTTGAATAGGGGACCTGCCAGGCTGAAAGGGGTTGGCCTTGACCTGCAGGCACGGCATAGAGTCTGCACAGGCACTGAGGGCTTTAGCATCATGTTGTGCTCACATTTTTTTTTAATTTACTTTCAGCTGTGCAGTGCTCTCTAATGCTTCTCCTGTGGCCATGCTGTTTTTAACTTTGGCATGTTTTATTAAAAATGAACACAGCAGCAATTGAACTCCAGAGAACAAAACACCCCAACTTAGTGGTCTTTAACCAAACAAGCGATTTTGTGTTGCTTTAGGGATAGCAGTAGTATAAGTTGCATTTCAGTAAAATTCTAAAAGAATAAGATTCATTAAGGGACAATTATTTCATGCTTGCAATATCATGATTCAACTCTTCAAAAAGAGACATTTGTATGCATGGAACAGCAGTAAATGAGCAGTAGAGTAGCATTCCTATATTGCTGCAAAGAAAAATGTTGCTAATTTCCTTTTTTCACATTCTTTTACTTCTTCTTTTCCTTTTAAATAATTTTTTTAGTTTTCAATCACAGCAGTGTATAATATTATATTAATTTCAACTGTATAACCCAGTGATTAGACATTTATATGACTAAGAAGTGATCACCCCGATAAGTCTAGTACCCATCTGGCACCAAACAAAATAGAAACAGACTCAGATACAGAGAACAGAACAATGGATGCCAGATTGGAGGGGGGCTGGAGGATGGGTGACAAAGGTGAAGGGATTAAGAAGTGCAAATTGGTAGTTATAGAATATTCAAGGGGATATAAAGTACAACATAGGGAATCCTATATAATAAAACCCTAATATGCAAATCAACCGAACAGCAGAACAACCAGTCACTATAATGTGCACTGATCACCAGGGGGCAGACACTCAATGCAGGAGCTGCCTACTGGTGGTCAGTGTGCTCCCACAGGTGGAGCACCACTCAGCCAGAAGCCAGGCTCGCCGCTGGTAAGCCCAGCAGCAGTGGCGGGAGCCTCTCCCTCCACAGCAGCGCTAAGGACCCCTAAGCCTGCAGGCGGACATCCCTCCAGGGGTCCCAGACTGCGAGAGGGCGCAGGCCGGGCTGAGGGAACCCCCCTGAAGTGCACAAATGTCATGCACCAGGCCTCTAGTAGTCAATAATATTGCAATTATTATATATTGTGTTAAATGGGTACTAGAATTATCCGGGGGATCACTTTGTAGATTATGCAAATGTCTAACAACTATGCTGTACACCTGAAACTAATATAAAATAATATTAAATGTCAACAATAATTAAAAATAAAATAAAATTCTCTTGATTAAACTAAAAAAAAAAAAAACCACCAGTACACCTTAGCTGGTTTTGCTCAGTGGATGGAGCATTGGCCCACAGACATGAAGGGTCCCAGGTTAGATTCTGGTCAAGGGTATGTATCTCAGTTGCATATCATATCATACCAGTCAGAATGGCTATTATCAAAGACTCAACAAATAACATGTTGGAGAGGGTGTGGAGAAAAGTGGACCCTTGTGCACTATTGGTGGGACTTCAAATTGGTGTAGACACTATGGAAAGCAGTATGGAGAGATTCCTCAAAAAATTAAAAATAGAACTACCATATAACCCAGAAATTCTACTACTGGGTATTTATCCAAAGAAAACAAAAACATCAATTTTAAAAGATATGTGCACCCTTATGTTCATTGCAGCATTATTTACAATATCAAAGATATGGAAGCAACCTAGATGTCCATCAATAGATGAATGGACAAAGAAGTGGTATCTATCCCTATAGCTATATCTATCTATTTATATGTCTATATCTATATATACAATGGAATATTACACAGAAATAATAATGAAATCTTGCCATTTCTGACAACATGGGTGGACCTACAGGGTATTGCATTAAGTGAAATAAGTGAGATGGAGAAAGACAAATACTCTATGGTTTCACTTATATGTGGAATCTAACAAAGCAAAATAAATAAAGTAAAATAAAAACAGACCCATAGCTGTAGAGAACAAGCAGATGATTGCCAAAAGGGAGATGGGTGAGGGAATCAGAAGAAAGAGGTGAAAAAAGTGGAACTGAGGTTTTTCCCAAAAGGAGAAGGTATAGTTCCAACCTAAAGAATATCGGCCACCAGGACAAAGAGAAAAGAGATGGCATGTGTAATATGCAAAAGCAGTAATATTCAAATGGGTTATTTTTATATTTTTCTTCTCTCTAACAGTCACATGAGAGTATATTTTTGAGAAAGGGAAAGATAATTCTGGAAAATGCTATGTATCCTACACTAAAGGCGTGAAGTGAATACTGTCATATTTTCCTTCCAAGTATATCTGTGAGGCAGTTATTTTTTAAAATTTCTCTTTGTGGGTTAGGTCTTCCTTAGGGCCAAGGGGATTCACTATTTACATTAAAAAACAACAACTATGAATTGTACATTGCACATCAATATCTAAAAACCAATCCCTTCCCAAATTAATTTTTTAAAACATGGTCATTTACTTATAGATTGCAACCTAATAGCCCTGGGCCAGGGAACAGGTAAGCTCTACCCTGGTTATTTTGAAGAGAACATACGGTGTTTCGAAGCCATACTCCCTAGTGATCACTGCAGAGGACTTCAGTGAGTATCATAAATTTGAGATTCAGTCTAAGAATTCTTCTTCTTTTTTTAACTGCTCCAGTCAACAAAAGAGAAACTTTATTGAGGCTCCAGGGCCACCCTGCAGCCCAGGAAGTGATGGAGGGACCTTGCTTGACATTCTTGGGGCACAGGTTGCTGGTGCAGCCATACTTGTTGACAGTGTGGGGGTGCAGGCAAATGGCCCAACACTTGCAGCAGATCATCTTGTCGCAGTTATACTTACTAGTACTTCTGGATGAGCTGGCGGAGGGAGGGCTCCATGATGCCACCCTGCAGAGGAAGTCCCAAGTGCAGGGCGGACGCTTTATAGATGTTGTATTCTGCCAGAGTGCCACCATCCTCCAATTGTTTGCCCGCAAAAGCCAGATGCTGCTGGTCAGGCGGGATGCCCTCCTGGACTTGGATATTAGCGTTGACGTATTTGGTGGTGTTGCTGGGCTCAACCTCGAGGGTGATGGTCTTTCCAGTCAGGGACTCACAGAGATCTGCGTCTGCTGGGAGCCTCCTCGATAAGAGAAAGGGGGACCAGTCTGAGAATTCTTGAGAGAAGATTTAACATCTCTCATTACTTCCTGTCATGTTTTCTTTGCTTCAGACCCCAACCCTGACCTGTATAATAATCAGTTCATAATGAGTGAACTTTTGCCATAACCTACATGCTTCTTGCTTCTCCCTGTACTTCTAAGGACTAGGAGGCATAGAAAGCATGCGTTGCAATTTCATACAGAAAATATAGAAAAGAGGATGCCCAAACTAGCTAGAGCAAATTCAAGCAGTCTATTCAGAAGTAATTGTCTGAAAAACAAATATTAGCTAATGGGGGGGGAGGGCAAGATTTTCAACATACACAATGAAGCCATATTATGACTCTTTGTTGTTCATGCTAAAAAAAAAAAGTCATTTTAAACATTGTAAATATATACATTTGCAGGATATATGACTTTAATAAGAAACATATGGTGCCTCAAATAGCAAATCTTATACTGGATTGAGTACAGAGTTCCTTTACATGAATGTTGCTAACTAAAAAAATGTTCACAGAAAAAAATACTCAATAAGATTTCAGGATATATCATTGACTATTTTGTCACATTTCAGCATCTCTGAAATAAAAATGGCCTTTGAAAGTTGATGTTATGGCAGAGTTTAATAGGTAGAATCTTTTTTTTCTTTCTTGGTGTAAAAATATAATGCATCTTACATGGCATTCTCGATTTGGTAAAATATGGTATTACCTTGCTATTGTTACTGAACCAATTTATATATGCTTTATTTTCTACCCTAACCATGACCTCAACCACTAGTCACATAAAAACAACCCAAGCCAATCTCCTTTTCTTGATCTCTCAAGCCATTTTTAGGCCAGCTTGGGAGCCCCCTGCTCTCTCTCAAAAGCTTCATATTTAATAAACTTTTTCATATCTTCTTGGTGTGTGTGTGGTTTCATCAGCTGACATCTAAACTGCTTCTGCAGAGTAGCTCAGCAATGTCAATCAGTCCGTATGAATGGCTTTCCTTTTCGCTGTACAGTGTAGAGTTGGTGCTGCTGAGCACAGTGGCCCTGGAAAGTCCCACCTACCGGTATTTGTAATAACAGAAATACCACCATTTGTGTTTTTGAATAATATAAGTTTATTTCTGGAAAGAAGTCATCTATTTTTAACATGTCTTTTCTCTCCCTAGCACCTCTTTATAAATGAGGAACAAAAATCGCAGAAGAGTTAAGTAATCCATGCAGGGTCCCATATTACTTAGTAAAGAACAAGAACTAGAACTAGAGTGTTCAAGTTCCCAGTCTGATACTATTTTCTTTCTTATTCTTCCTCTTTTTTTAATCCTCACCCAAGGATATGGTTTTATTGATTTTAGAGAGAGAGGAAGGGAGAGGGGGAGGAGGAGGGAGAGAAATATCGATGTGAGAAATATTCTCAATTCATTGCCTCCTGGGGATCAAACCCACAACCTACGTATGTGCCCTGACCACCACCTTTTGGTGTACAGGATGACTCTCTAACCAAGTGAGCCACACTGACCAGGGCCCAGCCTGATGTTATTTTCACCACACTACTTTGCTTTTATGATCAGATCACCAACTCCGAGGAAACCTAGTTTTGAGATCTTCCAGGTTTTGGCCTTCTCTTCATATATAAAAAGCTGTTCTGGAGATACATAGATTTCATAGCCTTCTAGACAGCCATGTCCCTAACTGTGCCCAGAACTTCAGCTAATATCCTGCATGTCCACTCAAACTTCCTAAAAGGATCTCTTGGTAATTATGAATCTCTGCATATAGTGTCTCAAACTGAACTTATTTACATTTTTGTACATATTACCTCTTTGCTCAAATCATAAACTTCATAGGCAACTACTATGCTGGGCACATAGTAGTTGATCAAGTAATATTTATTTATTCATTAATGTATCTGTACTGTCAAGTAGTCACCATAAAGAGAATATAAATAATGTGTCTTTGATCAATATACCCAGAATTTTTCTACAATCTCAATTTACTATAAAAAATAAACAAGATATAAAGAAGACACTGTGCTGTGAAATATGTTTTAGGTCCCTTAACTGGTTTTAATTCCATATGATATTCCAAACTGTTTTTTTAATCAATATGTGTTTCTTTCATTGATCTTAGAAAGAGAGGAAGGAAGAGGGAGAGAGAGAAACATCTATGTGAGAGAGAAACTGGCATTGGCTGCCTCCTTCATGCCCCCTAATGGAGATCAAGCCCTGACTGGGAATTGAACTGCATGGGACAACGCTCAACCAACTGAGCCACACCAGCAAGGGCCAAACTGTTTTTTGCTTTAGTCAATGCAAATGGTCTAGTTTTTAAAAAATATATTCTTTATTGATTTCAGAGAGGAAGGAAGAGAGAGATACAAACATCAATGATGAGAGAGAATCATTGATTGACTGCCTCCTGCATGCCCTACACTGGGCATATGCCCTGACCGTGACTTCCTGGTTCATAGGTCAACACTCAACCACTGAGCCATGCCGGCTAGGCTAGTTTTTATTCTTATGGATGTTTTCCTGATAGATTGTTGCTCACTGAACAGCACATTGTGCTTAGTTTAGTTAAACAATGAATAGTTTTACAGGGGATAAAAAGGGAGGAATGACAATGGAAAATAAAAAAAAGAAGTGTCTATATTCCCCAAATAATTGCCTAAAATCTCCTTTTGCAGAAAACTATGTAATTAACAGTTTAAAATTTTATCAAGACCACATAGCATAATATCATTTCACCCTATGTTACATTGTCTATAGAAAATTCTAGTTGAATCTCTGTCTTTCAATGCCCATAAATTTAAGGAAACCAGGTTTTAGTGTTCTAGAATATAGGAGGAGGAATTGGAACAGGATGATTGCTGTTATTGAGTGATGAGCAGTGTCATCATCATGATGTAGTGCAGAAAGCAGAGGTGGGATTTTCCATCTTACTAGATACACAACATGCTGGAACTAGGGAATATTTTAGTATTGCTGAATAGTAGTGCCAGCAGACAGAGGGTCATCAAAAGCATAATGCTTAAAAACAGAGTGCCGGGAGGCAAACAACCTAGGTTCAGATCTCAGTTTTACAACTTAAACTTGGACCAGTTACTGAAGGTCTCTGTGCTTTTGTTTCCTCATCCATGAACTGGTGA
Organism: Myotis brandtii; assembly: GCF_000412655.1. Lineage (NCBI taxonomy): Eukaryota > Metazoa > Chordata > Mammalia > Chiroptera > Vespertilionidae > Myotis > Myotis brandtii. The sequence goes on from NW_005359840.1 coordinate 2,251,029, forward strand.
TGTTTACAGGATCTACCTCAGTGTACTGTTGGGAAGATTAAATTAATGTACGTGAAGCATTTAGAACAGTACCTCAAGAGCAAGTGCTTATGTAATCATTTGCCTTTGTCATTTTTCAAAGTGTTAAACGTGGTCAATCTCCCAGAGATTTTCCTGAAAGACTTCAGAAGAGCATTGTCACTTTAATGTGCAATTATGTCAGCCACGACATCCAGAAGAATGGTCTAAGGATGATTTTTGGCTTCTCTTTGCTCTTAGGATCAAGTCAGAAATGCGGCATGAGGTATGAAGTTCCAAAATGGTTTGGTTTCTATCTACCTGTCCAATGTCATGTTATAGCATAATCAAACCACAATGGTCCTATCCCTAGCTTATCATCTTTTTCCCCCTCTATCTTTTGTCTTATGCACATGACTTTTGCATAGAATGTTCTTCCCTCACTTAGTCACCCTATTCCTGTATATCCTTCAGATGTCATCTCAGTGTCACTACCTGGGCCAAATTTATCATTAAATGCTCTCCAAACTGCCTGAAATTCAAGTCTAGACATAATCTGAGTTGGAACTTTGCTTTAATTTGTGTCACTCCTTTAATATTGTTTGTCTCAACCATCTACGTTTTTAAATATCATGAGGATATGGACTGTGCATGTTTTTGCTTGACACTGTATCTCTAGTACTTATATTGATGCCTGATGCAGAGTAGCCACTCAAATATTTGTCAAGTAAATGAATTGGGGGGGGGGAGGGAAGGAATATTATGTATTGTGGCACATTATCTTCATTTATACTAAATGGAAGCACAATGAATGAATCTAAAGATTTTGATGGCCAGAAATACTTTACATGAAAAGAAAAATTATTCATCACTCTCCACTGGTAATTCATCTGTAAGCAAATGTTTATTTTATAGGCAAGAACAACTTTGATAATAAAGATAAAGAAAGCTTTGAAACAACATGATGAGACACAATAGTCACATGATGGTACATCTCATGGGGTCCTTATAAATGATAAGAAACTTCTCCCATAGGATTAAAATAAAATTCTGAAGAACTTTCTGGAAAAATTATATCTAAACAGTTGAATTATTGAGGGTAAATATATTGAGATAGAAATGGGGAAGTTGTTTTTTTTCTTTCTCCTAAAAGTAGTATGAATAAAACAAACAAAACCAAATAAAATCTACATATTTGTAAGGATCATAAATATATTATTAGTCTTTTTATTTTGGAATTCACTTATATGTCCAAATCCTTTCCCGTTGCTTCCCATAATGTCTACCACAATGATTACACTTGTGATGTTTTGGTCACCTTCTTTGGTTTGAACATACAAACTATTGAGAAAAATTATTATAGAGTAGGCAACTAATGATATAAGTAAGGTATGTACTCTATTCAATTTGAGCCATTGTATTTGAGAAAGACGTTTAGGAGATTTAAATGATCTAGTCCTACAGTGCTATATTTAGCATTAAGGGAATAATCCTTGGGAATATGAGAAGTAAATAGGAATTATGTTAAACCATGTCCAAGTGATAAAGCTTTTTATATGTTTATAGACAGTTTCGTGAAGCTGATGTACATAAACCACATATTAAGCTCTAAAATAAATCGGATAAAACTATACGTATTTTTAAATATTGTTGAAAGTATTATATGTGTTCCGTTTTTCTCCCCAGTAACCCCCTCCA
>NW_005359840.1:2253094-2282435 GCF_000412655.1 Myotis brandtii
ATTTATTTAAAACAGTTTGAAAAGCTCTAAGGACAAATTTACAGCAATTGACAAAAGTATACTGTCCTTTTCACTTTGCATCATGTTAAGGTATAATTATTAAGACAGTGCTGTGATACCTTTTCAATGGAATTCTAGGGACTACACCTGGATTACATCTTTAACCTCAGTAATTGGAAACATAACATTAGACTTATGAATGTAGGAAGAGGCAATGGTCTTAGCTAGAATTAACTAGATAACAGAATAAGAGAGTTACCTAAAACTAGTTTGGTTTCTCTATGAAAAGCTCCTCAGAAATAAAGTCATCATGGTCTTCCATGACTGAACTCTCAGGAACAGAGTCATCCAATAAAGGAATTGAAGAAGTCGTTACAGTTATTTCTCTTTCAGATGCCATTTCAATATAACCACCGAGTCTCTGGTCTAAGAAATTATTAGTCGTGGACAAAATAAACTGCAATGCAGCATTAAATGCAGCCAGTTTGGATTTATATATATTTTTTCTAACCAGCGGAGGGCCGTGGTAAATGGGATGGAAGGCCTTCTCATGTGTCCACCTGGTAAAATTTGAGGGAGCCCACTCAATGGGAAAAGGAGGCTGAGTGAGGCCTTCAATTGAGTAATGACAGTGAGGGCAAAAACTAGCTCTAAACATTCGATCTAGGTCACATTCAGAATAATCATTTTGAACTAGTCTAGTCTGTAGCAGCCAATGACCTAGAGCCAGAGTGGGGAGACATGGCTCTTTACAATCAGGGCAACACCACTTGGCTAAAGACATCTTTGTAGCAAGAGAGTGGAATTAGTTAACAACAACAACAAAAAATAGCAGTATTAAATATAATTACAGGAATATTAAGTCCTTATGACAAAAATAACTTTAGACTTAAATTTTAAGTCTGAGATAATACGCTTGTGTTATTCATCCCCTAGTATGGAGCCTCTGTAACCAGGAAAAAAAAATGCAGTAACAGCAATGGAAGAACACCTTATCAACCAAATAATAATGATCTAGTCAACAATCTAACTTTGTAAGTTCTCAGAACATTAAATGGTAAATAAGCCTATTAACATTAAATATGAAGAATAAAGGGAATCAGTTAAGTAGATTATTGTTAAGAGAATTAATTTTAGCCACAGTCTAGAAGTCTATCCCACAGTGGAAAGATGTGCCAACACCTCGGTTGAAATTGAGAAGCAGTGTATCTGTATCTCTCAATTCTAAGCCCTGCCTCAGTTCTTAAAAACCAGTTCAGCAGAAAATGGAATTTGTCAGTTCCCAGGGACACAGTTCACAGGCTTTGAATATTAGTTCTCCAAGATGAGATGGGTTCTGTCTGAACAGGGCAGCTTTGTGTTAACTCAGATGCTGAGGAAATTTTGCAGAAGGATCTGAACAATCATCTCAGCTGGTGGCACCATTGTGTCCCCTTCACTTTGGAAGTAGTTGACCAATCTGTTGGGCTATTTTCTGGTATAAGTGATTTTCACCAGTGAGGCCTGGAAGCCTTGTCCTGTAATGTCTGAAGTGGGTGGGAAAGCAGGAAAGTCTTGTCAGGATCCTTCTCAGAGCATCTCTAGTAAAGTTCTTCTTTTGTGCTCGTAAATCTTACCCCAATCTTTTAGAAGCAGTTGATGCAAGAAATCTGATTGTACTTGGGGTTTCTGTAAAAGAAAATTTTACAAATCCTATGAGATAATTTATATAGTAAAGCCAAAAATTTTATTGAGTATTATTATGAATTCATGGTCTTTGTATATGTAATGTTTTTTCCCTAGTTGTACTATTTAAATTAACACAGGTTAATTAATGTGTTGAATAACCTTGTGTAAATATGTCACATGACTGCATTGCTTGAAATTAAAAAAAAACTTATACACCTGTTAATTTTAGTTAAAACATAGCAAGTCTAAATATTATTTTTAAATATTATCAAATAATAGTTAGGAAATATAATATACAATTTAATATTTAGTTATTTTAGGAGGCCTATTTCTGAACACTAATTTTTTTTATTTTAGTAGCTCACAGGTGAAATTTCTGGTGCAGAGTTAGTTATTTGTAATAATTTATTTTTATTGTCTTTTAAACATAGGGTACATTTAAATTATAGTTTTTAACATTAACATTTAAAAATGTGCAGAAACAAACTCATAGATACAGAGAACAGACTGATTGATAGTTTTAAGATGGGAGCGGGTTGGGGAGATTAGATGAAAAAGGTGACAGGATTAAGTAAAAAATTGGTTGTTCCAAAATAGTCACAGGGATATAAAATAGAGCATAGGGAATATAGTCAATAATATTGTGATAACTATGTATGGTGCCAGGTGGGTATTAGACTTATTGGGGGGATCAGTTCATAAGCTATATTAATGTCTGACCACTATGTTGTACACCTGAAACTAATATAATATTGCATGTCAGCTGTAATAAAAAATTTAAAAAACCATTTTAGTACAGTTGTATTCTTGCAAAAATACTTTTAAAAAATACATTTGATCCAAACGCATGAAGGACTATTGTTAACCAAAAGTTTCAGAGGCCAGAGGGAAGTCCCTAATCACATTGAGGCTGTCAGTGATCTGACAGTTTTTTAATTAAATGTGGGGTATTGATTTTAATGATGGATCTCGTTATCTAATGTGAAAGCAAAAATCACTTTGATTTAGGTATGAGTTTTTATTATGAATTTACCTTTAAGTTAGTGAGCTATCCATGTGTCCTGAGCTAAGGGCTAAGCTGTTATAGAAAATGAGTGAATACTAAATAAGGATATACTGAAGAGAGAAGAATTTGACAAACTTATAAAGCAACTGTTTTAGGACAAATAAACACTTTACGTTTCAAATATCTGCCATTTGGGGGTTTTTGAAAGTATATTTTAATTTTAATATAATAAAAAAGACAAGGCCAATCTTTTGATGTGTTTTCTGTGGCCATACTATGTAGAGGACCTAAAAAAATTTGTTTTCATTGTTGAAAGATATTGTTACCATAGAGAAGCATAGAGATTAGATAGATAGATAGATAGATAGATAGATAGATAGATAGATAGATGACAAATAATTTTGATGTTTATAGTTGGAATTTAACATATAGTCAGAGAGGTACTTGTTCAATGTAAATCATGGACTGATTGCAAACTTCACCAGTATAAACTCACTTGGTCAAAGAAAAAGCATGGTCCAGTGTTGGCCACTATTTCTAAGAGAGATCATAAAGATGATTCTGGAATTAGTTTCTTTCATATGAATGTGCATTATTTAGAAACTAGGGGCCCAGTGCATGAATCCGTGCACCTTGAAAGGAACTGTGGGTCGCGAGGCTGCGGTGGGCACAGGGGCGGGTTTTGGCCCATCCTCCATACCCCCACCCGGCCTCTCCCACTGCAGCCCCTGGTCCCATCTGCCAGCAGCCCTGCTCCCTTTGCCACTCCCATGCGCTGACAGCACCAGCGCCACTCACACCCACTGATGACGCGAAGCAATTGGGGCCAGCACCTCAGGAGTAGGGGGAGGTGAAGAAGCCCTGAGGGGTGATAGGGGCTGGCAGCTGGATGACAGTGACCGGCACCCCACCTTGGTCTGATGCCCCTGCTCACCTGCTCCACCATTCTGCCACAGCCAATGCTTGCCATGTTCCACGCGCGCCTCCTGGTGGTCAACGCATGTCATAGCGACTGGTTGTTCGCTGGTTCAGCCATTCGGTCTATTTGCATATTAGCCTTTTATTATATTGGATGACATAATTTTTAGACATTTACCCCAAATTTAGTGTGAGGAAGTTAATTAAAATTACATAGAAGACTCAGGCTTAAGTTTGGCAGATGTGGCACCAGAGAAAATAGCCTTAAGCTTCATTGGAATTATTTGTAAGATAGCAACTGCTAACTATAGTCCAAACAGTCTTAGAAGTTGTTGACTATTACATTGGATTTTTTTATCTTAAGTTTTTTTTGATTCATTGGATCTTACTCGCCAGATTTTACTGAGTATTTAATTAGATTTCACTGCTGGTGCCATCAATCTCTCCTTTTTTGTGGGTCATCCTGCGTGTCACAAGACCATGATGTCATAGACAATTGAAGTGTAACATTCACCTGGTCTTTCCTTTTTGTTTAACATTAATTTGTATGACCTGGTCTATTAGAGAGTTAAGCTTGTAAGATCTGACACGAGGGACTTTAAAAGATATTAAAATTTGCAAGATCTTCAGAAGAAAAAAAGCTGCTGCCTCAGCTATAAGAATTTGTTAAAAATACAAGTAATTTTCTAGGATATAGTAACCTGGAAAAAAATTAAATCTGTTGAGTCATCATAATGTAGAGCTAGTGTTAGACCAGTTTATTTTGGATTGGGACAATTTTCTGAATTTTGAGTTCCTATTTAGGAATTTAGGATTACTAATAGTCATGAAAGTACTATTTAAAACTGAAACTGCATGTTTGTTGAGACTTTTTTTTTCTGAGGTTTCTAAACCAGTTTCTATAAGGAGGATTGAATGCCAATCTGAGAAGACTGTCAGTGATTTTAGTTTCATGGCTAATTAAGGTCTCGCATATCTCGATGAGTGAATAAGAAACTTCAAATGAAAATGGGCCTCTAATGGGCACAGTAATTCTTGATTATACCAAGTGTAAGGACTCTACCTATTTTTAAAATACAGGACATTTTCTTTTAATAATGGACATCCATGAACCTGATAATTTTAGAAATGAGACAATCTCTTGCATAGTTTAGGAACTGTTATTGACCTTCGATGGGAGGTTTCCCTAATGATTGAGAATTCTTTTTGTTCCTTGTGGTAGTTATGAGTGATCTGTTAGCCTTGAGATATTACTGGCTAACACTCTGTGGAACCTGACTAAGGTCATTTCCAATAGCATGGTGCCCTGTCTTGTCATACCAGCTTGAGTTCTTTTTTGAGGCCAGTGACTGAGGATCTAGCTTTTGCCATTATTAAGGTCCTGAAATGTGGATGCTATGCAGGGTCTGACCAAGGGTAACCCCTGGTGCCCTGACAACCATTCAGTGCTAATTAATCTGGATCATAGAAAACCAACATTCAGATAATTCATGTCTTAAAACAATCTGCATTGAAGGTGAGATAGTGTAGTAGTGAAGCTGGAGCTGGTATGTCTAGTTGTGAATCCAAGTTAGTAATTTCATCATCAGTGTGTAACTTGGACTCTGTGTGTCAGTTCCCTTATGTGTTAAGTAATGAAAATAAGGGTATATACATCATCATACTAGTGTGAGTTTTAAATGGATTAATGTTTATAAATCACTTATAATCATTCCTAGCACATAATGGGAGCCATATTTGTCTTAAATCTTAAATCAGGATCATGTGGCAATCTGTCAGATCACCTAACTAAAGTCAATTTGTTAGAGTCATGACTACAAAACTTCTTACCTTAGAAAGTCAGCCCTTTAGTGTCACTAACGAGAGAGATACCTAGCTCTGGGTATTTATGGTAGATCACAAGATCATTAATTGCTGTGGTACAGGAACTAACATTCCACCTGGTAATCAGTCTGTAAGCAAAGTTTATGTTAGTAGTGTAGGATATAAGCCCACTTCTATCACAAAAATGTAGGGGCAAGGGAATTGACATTTAAGGTTTTATTACATGGCATTAAAATATCACAGGATATCTGAATGCATCAGAAGAGTCACATGGATAATATATCTAAACCTCATCAAAAACCATTTTCCAGAGAGTTAAAGCAACATTCTAAAAAAAAAACAAAAAACAACAGTCTGGAAAACTACAGTTTAGGAAGTTGAGCTTTGATAGAGAAAGGAGGGGACTAGGAAGATGAACTGATTTGGGGAATTGGTTATAATTCTGAATCTTTCCCTTTCATTTCATAAAACTATCCTGTTAGCCATGGACAAGATGCCAAGACCTGTATGCTTCAGGATGAAATTCTCATCAAGTTTCTCCCTAGAGATGGACTTGCCACCTTTGCCATTATGGTGTGTGAAGTCACCACCCTGGCAGATACATCCTGGAATAATTCTGTAAAAGCAGAACCTTTATAACCAAATCCTTTCTCCACAGTGCTCAGAGCATGAACGTTTTGTCATCTTTGGAACTTTGTCTGCAGAAAGCTCCAAGGAGATGTGGCCTTAGATGGCGAGGTGGAAGAACACAGTGGGGTTGACCATGGCTGGGTGTGGGTGGCTCCAGGGCCTGTCTTTTCATTTTCTTGATGGCACCCTTTGAAGTACATGTTTTTAATTTATGAAGTCCAAAGGATGTAGTTGTTGCTGCTCATGCTTTTGGTGTCATAGCTAAGAATCATTTGCCAAATCCAAGGTGATGCAAATATATTTTTTAAGAGTTTTATTGTTTTAGCTTTCACATTTAGGTCTTTGATCCATTTTGAATTTTATAATCCAGTTTTTTGTGCCTAAATTGCAAGATATGGATGTGGACGACATGTGGTTTCAACAAGACGGTGCCACATGCCATACAGCCCGAGAAACAATTAAATTACTGCATGAGTCATTTCCTTGTCATGTAATTTCCCGTTTTGGTGATCAGAATTGGCTGCCCAGATCATGTGATTTAACGCCGTTGGACTTTTTTCTTTGGGGTTTTTTGTAGTCTAAGGTTTATGCCAACAAGCCCACGACTACCCACGCCTTGAAGGAGAAAATTGAGCGCCGTATCAATGAAATTCAGCCACATTTGTGCAAAATGGTCATGGAAAATTTCAACAAAAGAGTGCGTATGTTCCAGCAAAGCCATGGAGGCCATTTACCAGATATGCTATTCCATACATAACCCTATACTGTATACTTTATGAATCAATAAAAAATTTATAATTTTTAATTATAAACCTGTGTTTTCTATCAACATTACTTCTTGCGTGAATTTTGGGACACCCTTATTAGCTGTATGTTTTTTTGTAGACACTCCTTAGGAGGTTGAAGAAGTCACTTTCTATTTCTAGTTTACTGAGTGTTTTATCATGAAGGGCTGGGATTTGTCAAGTGCTTTTTATTTTTTAATTCCTTTGATATGAAATATTCCATTAATTGATTTTTAGATATTAAACCAACCTTACAAATCTGGGATAAACCCCAGTTGGTCATGATGTATAATTCTTTTTATATGTTGTTGGATGTCTTTGCTGGTATTTTGTAGAGCAGTGATTTTCAACTGGTGTGCAAAATAATTTTTAAAACATACACTACCTATTTAGTCAGGGGCACTGATCTCTTTTCCTTTAGATTATTAAATTAAAAAATGACAATAGCCAACACAACAATAGTGCCCTCCCCTGCTGGCCTGATCGCCCCCACCTGCCCTCCCCTGCAGGCCCAGTCACCCCCAACTGTCCTCCCCTACAGGCCTGGTCCCCACTAACTGCCCTCCCCTCAAGGCCTGGTCCCCTCCAACTGCCCTCCCTTGCAGGCCTGGTCATCCCCAACTGCCCTCCCCTGCAGGCCTGGTCCCCCCCAACTATTTTTGTCACATCATTAAAATGTATATTTTATGGCATGCTGCAGAATTTTAGTTATTAGTTTATGTGTGCCATGAGATGAAAAAGGTTGTAAATCGCTGCTGAAGATTTTTGTGTTCATATCCATAAAATATACTAATCTTTCCTTTTTATTTTCTTGTGATATCTTTTTTAAAAATATATTTTTATTGATTTCAGAGAGGAAGGGAGAGGGAAAGATAGAAACCTCAATGATGAGAATCATTGATCAGATGCCTCCTGCACACCCCACACTGGGGATCGAGGCCGCAACCTGGGCATGTGCCCTGATGGGGAATCGGCCATGACCTCCTGGTTCATAGGTCGACTCTCAACCACTGAGCCATGCTGGCTGGGCTCTTGTGATATATTTTGCCTGGTTTGGCTATCATGGTAACCCTGGCCTCATAAAGTGAGTTGGGAAGTTCCCCCCCTTTTCTATTTTTTTCAAAGAGTTCATGAAGAATTATTATTAATTCTCTTTTAACTGTTTGGTAGAATTCAGCAGTCAAACCATCTAAGACTGCAATTTCATTTCCCCCCCTAAAATCCAACTGTTTCATTTTTTAGAAAGGAAGGGAGGGAGGAGAGAGAGAAAGTAAAGGAGAATATTATCCTGGAGCATATTCCATGTACATTTAGAGAGAGAGAGAGAGAGAGAGAGAGAGAGAGAGAGAGGGGAGGAGGAGGAATAGGAACCACCAAACAAACAAACAAAAGCAAACAAACAAAAAACAAGGCAGCTTCGTGGTTCCTGCAAGGTGCTGGGCAGGCCTCTCTATCCTGGCTCATCTGCAGTTCATTGGAACACATCACTAGGTGTAGGAGGCACTAACAAAGTAAAGTGAAGTCAGCTAGACCCAGTAGTCTAGGCGTATAGTGCAGGGTGAGGTCTGCAGCTCACCGCCCAGCCCCAGGGTTGCAAAGTCAACAGGAGGTTGTGTCCCATCATGGGGTAGGGGGAGGCATGGATTCCAGTTCCTGCTGTCCTGAGGGTTCTTCAGGACCCCTCAGCTTCCTTAGGGGCAGACAGCATAAAGGGTATTGGAGGTGGCCATCCTGGACAGTGGCCAGCAGTTGTAAGAAAGCCTAGGGAGGACCTGGGCGGTGGCACTTGGCCAGGGCTCTTGGAGATGGGCTAAGGGCACTCACCCTCAGTGCTGCGTACAGGCCAATAGCCTGCGGATCTCGCTGTGAGTGACATGGAGGCTGTGCTGGCCCAGTGCTCCACCCTTGATTTGGTGCTCAGCTGGGCCAACTGGGTGCCATTCATGCACACAGCCGTGGGCAGGCTGCAGCTCTGTCTGTTCTGACTGGCCTCTGCTTCTGGGTCTGGGCACCTTGTCTGGGTCTGGGCACCATGAAGTCCTGATGTAGATGTTGCTGTGCTCAATGTTGGAGAGGTCCTCCTCCACATTGGCGCAGCTGTGGAAATCCTCCAGGAGGCCACCATAGCCATGCTGCGCCATCGGTCCTTGCAGTCCTGCTCGGTGGGATAGGCATCAGGTCCTCGGCCCGCAGCTAGAACCAGCTATGCTGCCTGATCTATTATGGAAAACGGCTTGGCAAGTTCATATTACAGCATCCCTTTCAGCAGGTACAATAGTGGGGCTGCAGTCACCTGCGGTCGTGTAGTACCCTTTCCTGATGTTCTTAAATAAATTATAGGTGTTGTCCCCATTGAAGGGGTAAAGGCCCATCATGATGTTGTAGAATGTGAGCCCAGCTGAACAGAAAAGATGTTCACCTTCAAGTCAGAGAAGGTGTCCTGGGGGTTGGCTACCTGAGGCGGCTAGAATGCTCCAGAGCCCTGACTGGTGGGACTGGACTTTTCTTTGTGGGTAGTTCATTAACTAATTCAGTTTCATCACTTGTTATAGGTCTAGTCTTATTGTCTAGAGTCAATTTTATCACTTGTATGTTTCTAGGAATTTGCCCATTTGATCTGAGCTATCTAATTTAATATATAATTGTTCATAATCTTCCTTCATACCCTTTTTATATATATAATTTGACAAGTGATGTCCTCTTTTAAATTCTAGTTCTAGTAATTTGACTTCTCTTTAAAAAATAGTTTTATTGATTTCAGAGAGGAAGGGAGAAGAAGAGATAGAAACATTAATGATGAGAGAATCATTGTTCAGCTACCTCCTGCACGCCCCCTACTGGGAATCAAGCCTGCAACCTGGGCATGTGCCCTGACCGGAATCAAACCATGACCTCCTGGTTCAAAGGTCAATGCTCAACCACTGAGCCATGATGGCTGGGCTTGACTCCTCTCTTGTCTTTCCTTGGTCATACTAATTAACTGTTAATCAATTTTGTTGCTCTTTCAAAGAAACAACTTTTGGTTTCAATGATTCTATTTCTTTCCTATTTTCTATATCACTGATCTAATCTTCATTATTTCCTTCCTTCTCCTGGCTTTGAATGTAGTATGTTCTCCTTTTTCCAGTGTCATTAGACAGAAGACTAGGCTATTGATTTAAAATCTTACCTTCTTTTTTAATATAGGCATTAACAAATAACAGGTAGTGCTTTAGATGCATCCCATACATTTTAGTATGTTGTGTGTTCATTTCTGTTCATCTGAAAGTATTTCCTGGTTTCCCTTCATATGTGTCTTCTTTGATCCATAGGAATTTTAAGAGTGTTTTGTTTAATTTCCACATATTTGTGAGTTTCCCAATTTTTTTTTAACCATACTAATTTTGAATTTCATTCCATTGTAGTGGGAGAACATACTTTGTATTATTTGTATCCTTTTTAATTTATTGAGATTTGCTTTATGGCCTAGCATTTGGTCTATCCTGGAGCATAGTCCATGTACATTTGAGAAAAATAATATAGTATATTTTATTGTCTGGGGCAAAATGTTCTATAATGTCTGTTAGGTCAAGTTGTTTTACAGTGTTGTTCAAATCTTCTATTTCTTATTGATATTCTCCCCAGTAGCTCTATACATCATTGATAATGTGTTATTGAAGTCTCTATTATTCTTAAATTGTCTATTTTCCTCTTCACTTCTATCAGTTTTTGCTTTATTTCAGTGCCCTATTATTAGGTGCATATGTTTATAGTTGTTATGTGTTCCTAATTAATTGATCCTTTTATCATTATAAAATGTCCCTCTTTTTCTCCAGTACCAATTTTCTGCTTTTAGTATATTGTGTTTGATATTTATATAGACAATCTAACTTTCTTGTGGTAGCTGTTTACATGACACATAATTTCCCATCCTTTTATTTTCAATCTATTTGTGTCCTTAAAGTATATCTCCTGAGGACAGCATAGTTTGATTATTTTTTAGTCTATCTTTGACTCTGAATTGGATTGCTAATCCATTCACATTTGGTTATTATTGATATTGTTGGATTTATATCTGCCATTTTACATATTACTTTCTATAAAACATGCCATATTTTGACTTAATTTTTATCTAAACTGATACAAATTTTGGGAGTAAATACAGTAATAAACTATTAGGATTATACATCTTACAAAAATTATGGAAAGTAAATTGGTACTATGTATCAAGTCTCAGTTGGTTAGAGCGTTATTCCAATACACCAAGGATGCAGGTTCGATCTCTGGTCACATACAAGAAACAACCAATGAATGCATAAATAAGTGGAACAACAAATGGATGATATTCTCTCTCTCTCTCTCTCTCTAAAATCAATATATAAAAAATATGCGGTAAAGGCCTTAGGGGGGTGGGTGTGAGAGTAGAGAGTCAATGTAGAAAAAACATCTGTAATACTTTCAACAATAAAGATAAATTTTAAAGATATTTTTAAAAAGTGTTCATACTATTTGATATTGTAATTCCATTTCTAAGAATATAGCTGAAAAAAGTAGTAAAATATACAGTCAAATGACTCACAAGGGAATTATTTATAATGGTAGTACAATGGGATCAAAATACATTTTTATTAATAGGGTACATAAATAAATTATAGTAATAATTTATAAGATAAAATATAATTCAGCCCAAAAACAAATGTATATGAAGGTATTTTAATACAATAAAATGCTTATAATACTGAATAAGCTAAAAGACACAACTGTATTATAAGTATCCTATATAACAAAAGCCTAATATGTTAAGTGTCCAGTCATCTGTTCAACCAATCAAAGCATAATATGCTAATGATATGCCAAGGCCGCTCAACTGCTCGTTATGACATGCACTGACCACCAGGGGGAAGATGCTCTGACCAGTAGGTTAGCTTGTTGCTGGGGTCTGGCCCATCGGGACTGAGCAAGATGGGCCAGACACACCCTGGAGCCCTCCCGCATCCCTCCCTGCCCTGATCGTGCATCAGTGGGGTCCCTTGGCGCCTGGCCTTCCCTCTCGCAATCTGGGATCCCTCAGGGGATGTCGGAGAGCTGGTTTTGGCCCCATCCCGCAGGCCAGGCCGAGGGACCCCACTGGTGTTTGAATTCGTGCACTGGGCCTCTAGCGTAATATAAAGAAGAGAGAAAATACACCACCAGAATTTTAACATCTATCTTCAGATCATTTTTATACCTTTCTTTATATACATTTCCTTTTCTATAATTAGCATGCCATAATTAATGATTAAATGTTTTGAGACATTAAAAATGTATGATTACAGAGCTATGTTTACAAAATTCTAATTTCAGATACCATACTAATACCATGACTTATAGGTTATTAGTTCTTTCATCCCATTAGCATCAAGATAACTATAATATGTGAGGTAGTATGCTAGGAAGTGAAGAAAATAAAAAAATAAAACGATAATTCTTAAGTGGTTTAAATTTTATTAGAAGGCACCCTGGCAGCATGCTCATGGTTAGAACATTGGCCCATGCACCAAAAGTTTGTGGGTTTGATTCCCTGGCACATGTGAGGTAACCAATCGATGTGTCTCTCTCACATTAATGTCTCTCTCTCTCTCTCTCTCTCTCCTCTTTCTTTCTCTCCTCTCTCTCTCTTCCCCTCTCCCTTCTTCTCATTCTCTCAAAAAAAAAATCAATGGAAAAAATATCCTCAGGTGAGAATTAACAACAACAAAATTTTATTAGAAAGTACAGTCATTTAAGATAATTTCAATGGAAGACAGATATCTTTCGATCAGTGTGTTGTAGAATTTGGAGGCAGAGATTACATCTGGGCTCTGCTATGTAAGACTGATCCTAATATTAGCCTGGACAAAATTATTTCAGCCCCATTACTTTGAGTACTTTCCCAAATAACTGCCTGACTATCCTCCTAATAATGCCACCGACCCTAAGGCCAAGGCAGGTCACTCTAAGAAGCACAGAAAATTTGGATATTAGTCACAGCCCTGTCAAGTGTAGGTGTTCTGCCCTTAAGTAAGCAATTGAAGCTATAAAAAAGGTGGGAAGCTAAAAAAAAGATAGTATTGTAATATATATTACACAATGTTTTTGGATAATAGTATATACATAGCTATTTTACAGATGGGGTTAAGAAGTAGAAGGTGTTATATAATTACTTTCAACAATCATAATTTGAATGTTAATATAATTGCGATAAGAATATTTATCATTTTCTCTGAAAAGAGATGTGAAATGAAACAGTCTAAGTTCTTAGATGGTAAATTGGCTCTGTCAATAAACAGATGAAAAAAAAAACACCTTATGCCAGCATTTTCTATCTTTTATGTAAGTTCAGCAGTTATTCATTCAGTAAAAAATTATTTATTGTCTCCTATATTCCAGGTATTATTCCAGACACTATGAGACATACCAGTGGAGAAGGAAGACTATATCTACAAACTAATATTACAAACTATTGAAACTTGGTCACTCATTTTTCTTCTCTTTTGTTTAAAAAAAATAAGACAATCCATTTAAGTCAAGTAAATGAATCTCTGACCCTTAAAGGAAACAACAGTGTTTTCTAGAGATTTTATTTTTCTCCTCAGAAGATGTAGGCTGGGGCAAAGTGGCACATGCAGGCATGTGTGTCTCCATGTGTGTTATGTACATTTATATGTATGTGGGATGAGAAACTCCCAGATGATACACTTTTTTCCTGTTCTAATCTTACAAATGAGGATATAAGAAATTGAACTGAAAGGCAAGAGAGTCTGCCTAGTAATCTAGGGAATGCCATTATAAATATATTTTTCATTCTTCCTAAGGCTCATATCAGGACAATGTGTTAAAATTATCTTCAGGAATAAACACCTGCCAGGATGGTGTAGCTCAGTGGTTGAGCATCAACCCATGAACCAAGAGGTCACTGGTTTGATTCCCAGTCAGGGCACGTGCCCAAGTTGCAGGCCCAATACCCAATAGGGGTTGTGCAGGGGCAGCCAATTGATGTTTCTAAATCTCTATCTCTCTCCCTTCCTCTCTAAAAAAAATCAATAAAAATTTATTTTTAAAAAAGTAATAACCAAGCTACTATGCATGTTTTGATGTGTTTATTGATTTCTTGACACCTTTTATTAAAAATATTCAGGGTCAAAATAGGAGAAAAGGAAGTTAAGTTACATATATGGGCCTGTAATCTTAAGAGTAAGTCATTTGAACTATGTAACTATCGGTAAAGAAAATAAAAATCTAGATAATCATTCTCTGAGGAGGTATATCTACATGATGCATGATTAGTTGACAATTTAAATATAAACAAACAAAGCTGTCAAACACATCATTTATTATTATAAAATTTTCCACATTAAATTCAGTTCAACTGCTCCATGTATGTGTATAGCCTAGGAAATATTTCTTTTCCCAATTTTACAGATATTAACTCATTTCTAGTATTTACTGTGTTAAAAATTGTTAAAGAAGGAAATTTAGGTGAAATAAACTTTACTTACCACTTCATGAAGTAGACTGTCTGCTTTTGGAGAACTGCAGAATGGGGCACAAGGCAGGAAGCTTTTATGACGAATAAAGAACAAGAAAGAGAAAATAGAAAAGAGCTCATTGGCTGAGGCCACATAGTCAACCTTGTTTGGGATGAAAAGACCAGCATTGCCTTGGCGTTTGGGGATTGGCCGACTGGCTATACTTCATTTCTAGTCAAGCAGAGCATTTACAGGGACATGACAGTTACCTAAGCTTCAGTTTGCTGATATGGCACCCCAGGCAGGAGTGGCTCCATCGTGGGTCTAGCAATTTATTTCAACATTTGTATGGATTGACTAGTTTACGTTCAACCAGAACCATTTTCAGGATCTGAGATTTAGGTCTCAGGGTCAATCCCAGAAAACACCAACCGAGGTGAGAGAAAATAAAGCTGTGGGCATGAACATGCACAAAGACCCTGAAGTAAAAGTGAAAAGGGAAAATGAACACACCAGTGAGGTAATTCAGTGTCGCTGGTTGACTAGAGAAATTGCTCCATGCTGGTGCCCTGACATTACTACATGTATGTACATAGCCACATAGACAAGGTTGTCCTGAGGCTTGGCAGGGCATTCTGTATCCTGCCAGAACACGGGGATATAGGCAATCTTGTGAGGAGCTGCTACAAGGTCATCTCACACTCATTACCCTGTCTCGAGGGAGGTTGCCATGACAGTTTCTCATCTGTCTCCCTCATTCCAGTGAGGTAAGAGGCTTTGTGATTCACCCTCCCCACTCTGAGTCCAGCTTCAAGCTTGAAAGGCTTAGTTGCATTATGGAAATGGTTTATCAGCAACAAAGTGCCCTACCACTTGTGTTGCCAATCATTTGGACACTTGTTCTAATGCCACGCTTGGAACAAAGGATGGGTAGATAACACCATGCTGATCTTGCTTTTGCTCTCCATGTAACTGACAAAACACACTTGGGCTTATTGCTTCTTACTGGCTGAATCTGTCAGTCTGCTGAACAGTGTAACAGCGTGGAGTAGGGGAAGGGGGTTTCAAAGTGGCCAGCCTAGAAAAGCAAACAAGGGCCAAATGAAGAAAAGCTGTTTAGAACAATAGGGAAAAAGAAGAATAAAATTGGAGGCATCACACTACTTAATATCAAACTATTCTACAAGGACATAGTGATCAAAACAGCATGGTACTGGCATAAAAACAGATATGTAGATCAATGGAACAGAATAGAGAACCCAGAAATAAACCCACATCTATATGGCCAATTAATATTTGACAAGGAGGCAAGAACATACATTGGGGTAAAAACAGTTTACCAGGTATTCAATAAATGGTGCTGGCCCGTCTCGCCCAGTCCCACCCCACCGGCCACCTTCTAATTAATTTCCTTTAAATGTGCAGGAGTCATGCACCAGGGCACTAGTTATATATAATAAATATTAATGATATATAATACCTGATATACACATTAGCCATTATATATTTCTAAACTAAGCAAAATACATATTTCTTTCTAAGGAATATGAAAAATGAATTGAAGATGGAATGTTTTTTTTCTATGGGGAGGGGGAGATATTTATAGACATTTCAGAAGTTTTGAGAAATAGTATCCTAGGTTCTAGAAGACTATCTGTCCATTGTTCTATTATGTCTCCAAAACTACATAGATATCAAAACACACTTACCTTCAAATATGAGATATTACAGGTAAAGAAAGCTATAACATAAATTCACTTGCTTTGGGGCATTTTTCATTCTTTTTAAATGTCTGGGGGAAAACTTTTAATTCTTTTAAGAATAAAATATTTTGAAGAACACTGAAAACCTTCCTTCACGAGTCATCTACTAATGCATGGGACAGAGAAGATGGGCTCCACAGTGAGAATGGATGAACTGCATGAAACATAGTGTCATTCCAAAGGTCACTTATGACCCAGCTTCCCTCAAACTTAGTACTGTCAAATTCAGCTGTAGGACACAAGAGAGCCACTTGTACTCTCGTCAATGAATGGCAAGTAGCCCTAGAACAGATTATTAAGGTACTGGGCACTTCACTTACTTTTTGTTCACTGAAGATAGGTGAAGTAAAAAAAGCAGAGTGGCTTTAGCCTCCATGGAAATCAGAATTGCCATTGGTAAACAAGCATTCCAGGAAATCTTCTACAACTCACTTTTAAATAAATTCTCAACAGAGGAAACATAGAACATTCCAAGTGAATAGAGTATTACTTGTGAGACTTAGTCCTATACCAATGCAGAATGCTCTCTGCGTGCAGCACAACCTCAGTGTCACTGATGCTTTTTTATTTTTGAAAATGTTTTTATTGATTTTCTTAGAGAGGAGAGGAGAGGAAAGGAGGGAGGGAGCTAGGGAGAGAGAGGGAAAAAGAGAGGGAGAAATAGGTATCCACAGCCTCCTGCATGCCCCCTACTGGGGATTGAGCCCGCAACCCAGCATGTGCCCTGGCCAGGAATCAAAGCAGCCACCCCTTGGTGCATGGGACAGCACTCAATTAACTGAGCCACACCGCAGGGCGTCACTGATGCTTTTTTAAAAATTGACTTGCAAAATACCTGTACCTGGAATTTACAATTCTTTTGTAGTGAATCGGTTGCAAATAGAAACTCAGTCATCAATTATATTTTGGTCTTACATCACCTAAAATCAGCAAGCAATTTACCTTTTCTTGCCCGAGTTACAAATCTTTAGTTTTTATATAGCACCTCTTGGTTCCCTAGTCACTGCATATAACACAATCTAGAAGCAAACTGAGAAAGGGCATATAGAAAGAGTATTGAAAATGATACCTGAGCCCTGGTCAGTGTGGCTCAGTTGGTTGAGCACCGTCCCGTGCACCAAAATTCTTGGTGAGGGCACATGTCCAGGTTGCGGGCTCATTCCCCCATGGGGTCGTGTAGGAGGCTGCTCATGGATGTCTTGGTCTCACATCAATGTTTCTCTTTCTCTTCCTTCCCCCTTCTCTCGGAAGGAAGGAAGAAAGGAAGGAAGGAAGGAAGGAAGGAAGGAAGGGAGGGAGGGAGGGAGGGAGGAAATGATACCTGAATTCCAAGGCAAACCCTATGGGATTACTCTGGATCCTCAAGGCTATAGCAGAGTTTAAATGTCCCCATCTGTATGAGAGTTCAAAGCAATTTTAAAGCTACCAATTGATAGCTCTTACAGATCTGTATCTAACCCAGTTTGCCCATTTTCCATCTTTCAGTGTCTTCATATTTCATCAAGAATTGAAAAAAATGGTTTGGAAGACAACTCTCATCTCTGTGTTCCTGGGTTAGTTTTGCATTTTGGGCAAATGGGTAGTTATTTAATTCTTAAAGATGTTGGGGGCAAATAACTGCATTATATAATTCTGAGCTTTCGTAATGGGGGGTCACTGTTATGATTTAAACTGGTCTCGTTGTTATGATTTTTACAAGTACACACTGACACACAAGGTCTGTTTTTATCCTCCACTAAACTGGATCTACACAGCCACAATTACCAAAGTCATTCAGGCCAAAAATGTGCTTTTGCCTGAATTACCAAGATGATTACACCTACTCTAGAGGGGCTGCTGATTGAAAACTGTAAGAGCCTGATTGCAGCAATGCTCTGCATTTCTTTGTCTTCATTTTCTTCCAGGATGTTTGTTCTCAATTTTATAAGACCAAGAAAACATAAGATTCCAGGGCTTTAGTATTGGGAGAAAAACAGAGCGTTTATTTGCAAAGTAGGAGCAACAAAGAGCTGTGAGGACAACAGGGGAGAGGAGAGGAACAATAACTTGGAAGAACTGCTATCTTATTTTAACCCCTGGGAAACTGTGATATTATACTCTACTGTGAAATCTACTGCTCTCTGTTGGGGGAAAAATAGATAATCCAGGAGGAGAAGAGGAGGGGGAAAGGTTTGTATTATTAACAGTTTAAATGCATCATGGTCTCTGTTTAAATACAATCTTGATGAATTGTTCTTAAAAATGGTATTGATCTAGGTAATCAATCTTAGTGCTTTTGTCAAAAAAGATTTTTTCACCAAAACTGCAATATCGATTACTTGCATCAGAACAGAGTTTAAAAGAGGAGAAATTCATTCAAGTCAAAGCTATTGCTGATGCCCCTAAAAATACCAGAGTTGCACATCGACCCCCACTAAAAAAAAAAGCTGATTTCAGGAGCAGTCACCAGTGGGTCTTTGCTTCATTCCCTATCTGTCCTCTGACAACTGTTGTTAATCTTGTAGCCTCATGCTCCCTACCTCTCACGTAACAGGCCATGCAGCAGTAATTGAGCTCTCACCCTGCAAAACAAAGGCAAAAGCAAAAAAAATTTACAAAGGTGTTTAATGGTTAAAATAAAGGCCTCTCAACCCACCCCAGGTTCATTGAAGATAAACTGTCAATCTAACTGAAGTCTTGGGATTTCAAAACCTTGAGTGATTCTTGCATTAGCATAAAATCCCAGAAAAGCAGAGAAAGCATTTAAATTCTACATACTGTATTCAATCTTTTGAAAGATTTATTTGGTCGGTGAAGAATGAATATAGCAATCCTGGTGGGCCTGTATTTCTGACAGAAACACGTTACAAGTTCTCTACATATATGCCTTGCAGTAAGCACAATAGTGCACCCACCAGCACTAAAATGATCATTGCTATTTATAAAAATAAGTTGACTCACTACCCTAAAATTAACTCAGAAAAACACTTCTAAGTGCTTGGGTCATCATAGGGATTCCAGAAAGGTGGATTCGACTGATACAATTTTAGTTAGTCACCTGGAGGGACACTCTACATGGACAAGAGATCTAATACTCTACCAGGGGTCACCTTCCGGTCCTATGTCATGCAGCAGGAGCATGGCCATTCAATGCCTTCTCTAGGCCAACAGTCTATCACAGACCTACAGAAGAACAGCCGAAATGCAAAGAACAGGCATGGAAATGTAAAGAATGAATACGTTTATAAGCACACATCACTATATCACAAAGAGAAATAATCAAATGGCATACAAATATTCATTCTGAGAATAAAGTCATAATTTTACCTTGACTTTTTAAAAAGAGACAAGCACTACTGAACCTCACACCCAAAGCAGATTAAGTAAATTGTTAGATATTTTTGGCTCTTTCAGAAAAAGATATTATTCTTAAACAAAAAGCAAGATGAAATTAAAATGTCATTCTAAAACTACTCAATAAAGAACATACTTTAAAAATTACTAAAGCATGGCCCTAGCCAGTTTGGCTCAGTAGATAGAGCATTGGCCTGCGGACTAAAGGGTCCTGGGGTTGATTCTGGTCAAGGGCACATACTGTGGTTGCAGGCTCCTCCCCAGCCCGGGCCCTGGTCTGGGCGCGTGCAGGAGGCAACCAATTGATGTGTTTCTCTCACATCGATGTTTCTCTCTGTCTTTCCCTCTCTCTTCCACTGATCAGTGGAAAAATATCCTCGGGTGAGGATTAGCCAAAAAAAAAAAACAATTACTAAAGCATGAAAGAGTAGTATGGAATGGGGGAAAAGATAGCTTACATTGGTGTAACGGGGCAACCATTACCTCAACCAGGTGATTAAGATGATCATTAGTGCCCAGCTGGTTTTGCTCAGTGGATAGAGCATCAGCCCATGGACTGAAGGATTTTGGGTTCAATTCTGGTCAAGGGCACATACCTAGGTTGCAGGCTCGATCCCTGATCCCATCAGGGTGCATGCAGGAGGCAATCAATCGATGTGTCTCTCTCACATCAATGTTTCTCTTTCTGTGTGTCTCCCCCTTGCTTCCACTCTCTCTAAAAAGCAATGGAAAAAATATCCTCCAGTGAGGATTAACAAAACAAAATAAAAAACCAACAAAAAAAATGATCATTAGTGACAAGTCACACTGACTGCATTGTACCCATGCTCTGATGTGTGATGAGAATGGCACTTCTCCTATGTTTTTTCCTCCCAAGGGCCCATAACACAGGTCTAACCATGAAAAAAAAAACATTGGAAACATCCAAATTGAGGGATCTTTCACAAAATACCTAACCAGTAGCAGTACTCCTCACAACTGTCAAGGTTATCAAATCAAAGAAAGTCTGAGAGACTGTCACAGCCCAGAGGAAACTAGAAGACATGATGAGTAAATGTAACAGAAAAAAGACATCAGGAAAAAACAAGTGAAACCTGAGTAAATTATGGAGTTTAGTTAATATAGTAATGTACATATGTTGGCTCCTCGGTTATGACAAATGTATCATAGTGCTATAAAATGTTAACATCTTACAGGGTGGAACGAAGTGTTGGGTATTTGGAAACTCTACTATCTTGGAGAGTTTTCTGAAAATCTATTATTCTAAAATTAAAAATTTGATTGAAAAAATAAAACCAACTAATTCTGTTTGAAAGAAACTAAATTATGAAATCTTAACACTCTTTTATATCACCTTTCTGAATCAAAACATGTTTGAAGTGGGATCTTTACAATGACCAGTTATCTTAACTCTCACCTTCTAAATTCCACATTATGACTAGATATTAGATTCCACAGTTTGGCTATTTTGTGGCTCCATTGTTTGATCAGCAGATATGTATATGTCAGACTGTAACACTATAGGTATATTTTCTTCAGAAATTCTCCTGGAATACAGATGAACCTAGCAGACATCTAATTCAAAACAAACCAAGACAGAAACCTGATTCAGGAAAATTCTTCCTTCTTCCTTAAAGTGAAGAAAAATCAGCTCTCTTTCTGCATCCTACTCACCTCCTTAGAATTAGACATTGGGAAGCTGAAAAGTTTCTGTCCTGAGGCTTCAGGGGGTTTACTATTGAACCTCAGCAAACAAAGTGAGTAGAAGTGGGCAATTCAATAAATTATTTGGCATCCAATTTAGGTATTATTTTACACGTATTGCTCTGTTAATAGAAAACTAAACTAGGGGTGTTTTTTTTCTTGTTTTCTGTTGCCATAGGTGATGATTTCTGAACTTCTAACTGTTTGAGGAAAATAGTTTTCTATATATATATTCTTCAAAACTCTTTAAGTGCTCACAAAATCATCTGAGAGGATTTTGCTGCTGCTGGGTGCACTCTTGTGCTCAAAATCCAGTAACTACAAAAATGCTACAATGAAGTCAGAAAAAATGTACCTCCACTAGGGCAGACTCAGAACCTCCATTCCAAAAGATTACTGAACTCGACTGACAGTAAGGTGGAGTAACAAAATACCAGATTATTTTGCAATATTTATATTAGGCTTTTTAAAATGGTTACTGAATAATTCCAAATTCATCTTTCACCTTAGAACTGTGATTTCAAAATCAGTTGTTCAGGAGTGAATATCTAAAATTTCAATAACAACAACAACAAAAAAACACACAAACAAAAACCCTCATACTACTCAACACCAAAAAGACAAATAATCCAATTAAAAATGGGAAGAAGACCTGAATAGACACTTTTCCAAAGAGGACAAAGAAATGACTAATAGACATATGAAAAGATGCTCAATGTCACTAATCATCAGAGAAATACAAATTAAAACCACAATGAAATGGCACCTCTTACCTATCAGAATGACTATCATTAATAGACAAGTGTTGCCAGGGATGTGGACAAAAGAGAACCCTTGTGCACTGCTGGTGGGAATGCAGACTGGTGCAGCCACTGTGGAAAGTAATATGGAGGTTCCTCAAACACTTAAAAATGGAACTGCTTAATGACCCAGTGATTCCACTTCTGGGATTTAACCACAGAAATCCAAACCACTAATTTGAAAAAATATGTGCATCCCTATGTTCATTGCAGTGTTATTTACAATAGCCAAGCTATGGAAGCAACCCAAGTGCCCATCAATAGACGAGTGCATAAAAATGTTGTTGTATGTATATACAATGGAATATTACTCAGTCATAAAAAAAGAATGTCTTGACCATTTGCTACAGAATGAATGAAACTAGATGGTATTATGCTCTGTGAAATCAGTTAGAGAAAGACAAATACCACATGAATTTACTTATACATGGAAACTAAAGAACAAAATAAATGAACAAACAAAAATGAAACAGACTCATAGACACAGAGAGCAAACTGGTGGTTGGAAAGGGATTGGGGACTGGGTGAAAAAGGTAAAGGGATTAAGAAGTACAAATTGGTAGTGACAAAATAGTCACAGAGATGTAGTAAAGCATAGAGAATATAGTCAATAATATTGTCATGACCAAGAATGGCGCCAATTGGGATACTGGAAATATTAAGGGGAACACTATGTAAAGTATATTATTGTCTAACCACTAGCATGTACACCTGAAACTAATCTATAATAATAAAAGCATGATATGGGAATTAGACCGGACGTCCTTCCGGATGTTCTTCCTTCCGGACAAAGCCCCGGTGGGCTGAGGCTGAGGCAGAGGTGGCTGCCGTGGCAGCGGGGGCCAAGGCCCTCGCACAAATTTCGTGCATTGGGCCTCTAGTACAAAATAAAACTTAAAGAAAAGAAATTTTAAAAATCACTTGTTCAGTTTGTCAAAAATTGAGTTTATACACTTACCTTATGGGTACTATATATTTTTCTGTATTTATATTACACTTCAAAAGTTATTAAAAATTTTTTACAAGTCGGCTTATGATCAAGATGGCATCAGAGGTAAATACAGAACTCAGAAGCTTCCACAATTACATCAAAAATATAGCTAAACTACAGAACCATCATTCAGAACCACCTGAAATCTGGCTGACGAAAGTCCTATAACTAAGGACATTTATAAAGAAGACACTATTTTATAAATCCAGACTGGTAGGAGAGGTAGAGACACTGAATGGGCTGGTTCTATACCAGCCGTGGGCAAACTACGGCCCGCGGGCCGGATCCGGCCCGTTTGAAATGAATAAAACTAAAAAAAAAAAAAAAGACCGTACCCTTTTATGTAATGATGTTTACTTTGAATTTATATTAGTTCACACAAACACTCCATCCATGCTTTTGTTCCGGCCCTCCGGTCCAGTTTAAGAACCCATTGTGGCCCTCAAGTCAAAAAGTTTGCCCACCCCTGTTCTATACCCATGTGTGGTGGTGAATAGGAAGGACTACCTCAGCTGAGTAGGTCTTTACTGAGAGCCAGGGGTTCCAGCTCTACACTAGCCCCCCAGCCCAGGGTTCCAGTGCTAAGAAGAGATGTCCCATAACTTCTGGCTTTGAAACCCAGCAGAGATTGTGGCTGAATGAAATGGATGGTGGGGGATGGGGGGCGGGGGATGAGGACTCCTGGATTCCCAGTCATTTCTTTTAAAGGGCCAGCATAGCAACTTACTAGGATTCACTCACTTTGAGCTCAGGAGCTGGGACAGCAGCTCAAAATGCATCTTGGACACACGAGGGAAACCTAAATTGAATGGCATCAGGGCGAGGGCTGGAGGAACAAGTTGCTCCTAGGCAGAGGGGCTGGTAGAGACCATGGCTCCTTGCTGAGTTCTCTACCCCCATTCCACCTGTAAAGCAGGCAGGCAGGCACCATATCTGAGTCTCCATCAACCTGACTAACACTGATGGCCCACTCTGGTGATTCCCAAACACCCCACGACAGCCAACTTGAGTGCCCACCCAAGCTGTTTCCAGCGTTTCTTCCATACAATTACCTATCTTGGCTCATCTCTTAAAAAAGCAACATTGGGCATCAACTTGCCCTGTACCACTTTTAAGAGGCCCCATGCTCAGCACTAGCAGCAGCTTGGCCTTTCCCAGACACTTCCAAGCCCAGCACAAGTAGAAGCCATCTGCAGACCATTTTAAAGCTCCTGTCAGATGGCACAGGGGAGAGCATAGGCAGCAGCTGGCCTTGGCCTGCACCTCTCAGGAGGCCCCAGAGCCAGAACAGCCGATGGACAGCTTCAGACCACACCAAAATAGTACCCAACCACCAGTGACACACTCAAGGGGTGGGTTCAGCTAAAGCCAGTTCTGCCCCATGCGGTTGGCACCTACACAGAAGATCCTCCATGGTGGTCAGGACCAGTCCTGGCAGCCTATTGGCCTAGGGGAAAATCTCTCCCATTTACCAAGGTTCAATTACAACAGCAGGGTGCACAGAGCCCACATGGAGGGTGCACCTGGAGGGCACAGCTTACGTGAATCAGGAGGATGCTCCACAGGGTCATATAGGACATCTACTACATTAAGCTACTCCACCAAGAATGGGGGACATTGCAGCTCTACATAATACAAATTGGTAGTTACAGGACAGTCATGGGGATGTAAAGTACAGCATAGGGAATATAGTGAATAATATTCTAAGAACTATATATGGTGTCAAGATAGGTACTAGATTTATTGGGTGACCATTTTGTGAATTATATAAATGTCTAATCACGTGGTTATACATCTGAAGCTAATATAATATTGCATGTTGACTGTAATTGAAAAATAAAAATTTTAGAAAGTCAACTACTCTATTCCATAGTATACACAGAGATAAATGTTTTAAAGCTTCACAACTCTTGTATTTCAACACAAATTCCCATTACACTCTTCCAGTTGGACAAGGACACTTCAGAGTATGTATGTGCCATCTCTATAAACAACATATATTTCCTTCTACAACATAGATCAAATGTGAGGTATTTGGAGCTGTTTTCTAAGTGAGTCTAGAGAACTTAAACGAATTCCATGTATCTAAAAGCAAAATTGTGTGTATTTATATGTAAAATCTTCCAAATAGATTATGAAAATGTAATAAAAATTATCTTATGATAGAATCAAAGGTTGCTTTTTAACATTAATTGATGTTAAAATCTTCCTTTAATAGTTCTAGGGTTAAAACACAAACACATGAAGAAAATTACAACAATATATTTATACACAAGAATGTAAATATAATTCAGGATGTTCAAAAAAGGATAGCTAATTCAAGAAGAACTGGAATTCATTTCAATTTTAAGTGTAAACTCTCCAATGTTTAATTTTCTATGATGATTATATCATAGTTCAATATTTATTTTTGTAACCATTCCAATATAATGAACTATTTAATTCTCACTTAATACTATTTTCACTTGGGGAGCCCTGGCATGTTTTAACACTGACATGTTTGCTTTGTTTTTAAAAGCAGGTTTATTAAAGTATAATTTACATGTCACATAACCATTTATGTGTATAACTTGATGACTTTAGCAAGTTTACAGAATTATGCAAGCATCTCATAATCTAATTCTGGAACAATGCAACATCCCTCCAAAATTCCTCATGCTCATTTGCAGTCACTTCCTGTTCCCAGACCATCAGAAGAAACCAGTATTCTATTTTTTGTCTCTATAGATTTCCTTTTTATTTCATATGAATTAAATAATACAATATGTGTGATTTTATATCTGATTTCTCACACTTAATACTGTTTTTGAGACTCACTTATGTAGCAGTATCATTACTTTGTTCTTTTATATTTCATTATATGAATATACCACATTTATTTATATATGCACAAGTTCATAGACATTTCATGTTGGCCCAAAGCTCCCTTAGGCTTTCCTTCTGCTTTCTAATTTTTTTCTCCAATTACTGTTCAGATTAGGTGTGTTTCTCTGCCTTGTCTTCTAACTCACTAATTCAGTCCTCCACTTCTTCTAGTCTACTGTTGAAACCTTCCATTGTGTTTTTTTTATTGTAGCTATATAATCTTTTTCTTCTTGATTCTTACATAAGTTGTTGATTTCCTCATCCATCAGGTTTATGAACTGTATGACCCTTACTCTGAATTCTTTTTCTGATTTATTGCATGTCTCCATTTCATTTAGTTCCTTTTCTGGCACTTCCACCTTTTCTTTCTTTTGGGGGTTGTTTCATTGTCTAGTCCAGCGGTTCTCAATCTGTGGGTCGTGACCCCATTGGGGGTTGAATGACCCTTTTACAGGGGTCGCCTAAGACCATCAGAAAACACATATATAATTACATATTGTTTTTGTGATTAATCACTATGCTTTAATTATGTTCAATTTGTAACAATGAAAATACATCCTGCATATCAGATATTTACATTATGATTCATAACAGTAGCAACATTACAGTTATGAAGTAGCAACGAAAATAATTTTATGGTTGGGGGTCACCACAACATGAGGAACTGTATTAAAGGGTCGCAGCATTAGGAAGGTTGAGAACCACTGGTCTAGTCATTTTTGCTATCATTAAAGAGTCCAGCTGCCAAGTCACGCAGGGCCTGTGGCCATGGAGGGGGGGGGGGTTGGCGAAGTTCAAAGATATTTTATTTTTTCCACTTTGAACTATTATGAATATTACAGCTATACACATTCAAGTACAAGACATATATTTTCATTTATCTTGGGAAGCTTGTAAGGGTGAATTTGTGAGGTCATAGGTCACATTATAAATATGTTTATCTTTTTAAGAAACAGCTGAACTGACAAATGGAATAGCTGGACAAGCAGGAAGCTGGTCCCTGCTGAGTCAGAGACTAGCATCCTCAGAACATGCTCTTTCCCGCGAGCTTCTCCGTCCTTGCCCCAGTCAGCCTTCAGGACAACTGGACTTTTCTGGAAGCTCAAAAATCTTTAGTGAAAGATGGAGTTGAAAGTGAACCAGAGAGATGGTGGTATGAGAATGATTCAGCCCAATGTTGCTAACTATGAAGATGGAATAAGGAGCCATAAATCAGGGAAAACAGGAGCCTTCTGGAAGCTGGAAAAGGTTAAAGGAAGCAGAGAGCTGGCACAATGGAAATGGCCCTGGTGCCCTATGAGGAGACCGCAGGAATGGGGTTGCAGAAATTCCACAAGCCTCTTGCCACCTCTCCTTCGCAAACCACACCATCCAGATCCGGCAGGACTGGAGGCAACTGGGAGTCGCAGCCGTGGTTTGGGATGTGGTAAGCAAATCCTGGGGGACCTCTGAAAACATCTTCAATTGATTATAAGACTGGTCTTTATTTAAAAAAAATAAAAGAACAGCTTTGTTGAAAAAAAAAAGAAACAGCTGAACTGTTTTCTAAAACAGCTTGCCATTTTACATTCCCATTATTAATATATGAGGGTTGTCTCTCCACAATCCTCACTAACACTTATTATTATAATGTATTTTCATCATAGTCACTCAAATGGCTTTGAAGAAGTATATGATTATGGTTTTAATTTTTATTTTCCTAGTGACTAATGATGCCATGCATCTTTTCATGTACTTATTGGCCATTTCTATATCTTTGATGAAATTTCTATATAATATCTTTCCCCCATTTTTTAGTTGGGCTGTTTTCTTATAATTGAACTATAAATATTTCTTATATACTTGTTTTTCCTTTTTTCATCTTAGGGCTAAATTTTAACAGAATGTGAAAGTTTGAACACTTACAATTTAAACAAATACAACCTAAAAATTACTGATTTGTTAAAAAATGGTTTAATGCAAAAACTAATCTGTAACAAAAACTTGGTATTGTGTGCAAAGTCGCCATTGTTTTTTAGCAAAGTGTACAAAGGTTCCAAAGGGACAAGGCAGCAGGGGAGAGGGGCCCAGACATTTACAACAGCAGGTATTTTCTCTTCCTCTTCTTGACAGGAGGCAGGCACCGAATGGCTCGAATAGCTTCATCAAACACTGTCTTTAGGCATTGCTGTGTGATAGTTGAACACTGCTCATATTTTACAGCACTGATCTCCTTAGATATGGCTAAATCCTCTGAATAGGTGATGGGTGTCAGCTTCTTTTCCTTCAGTTTTTCAATGTTGTCTTTATTATCCCTAAAAAATCAAGCTTAGTCACCACCAGGATGATGGGATTATTGGGACAATGGTGTCACACTTTGGGATACCACTTTGCATGAACATTTTCAAATGATACAGGACTCACAAAAGAAAAGCAAATTAAGTATACATCTGTCTGTGGATAGGACAGGCGACATAGTCTGTCATGATCTTTTCCTCCAGCAGTATTCCATAAGCACAGATTTACCAGTTTTCCACCTACCATAACACTGGCAGAATAGTTGTAAAAGACAGTACAGATTTATTCTCCAGGAAAGGCACTGGTTGTACCACTGATCAGTAGGCAAGTTTTACCTACAGCTCCATCTCCTGCCACCCCACACTTGATGGCTTGCATCTGGGCCACTGTGCATGGCTGTGGGTGGCCAAACGCAGGGCACTGGGGCCACTGTCCACATTGTCTCACCCTCTGCCAAATGGAATCGAAAGCCCAGCAGCTACCACCTAAAGATAGATAAAACTGCTTCTTATATACTCTCAATGCAAGTTCACTTTTCAATGTTACATGATTTGAAAATATTCTCCCAATTTATGGACTTTCTTTTCAATTTCTTAATGGTGTCTTTTGAAATGCAAATGACTTAATTCTGATAAAGTCTCATACATCAAAATTTCCCTTTATTACTTCTGCTTTTGATGCCATATCTACACTAATAAAAGACAAAGATGCTAATTGACCGTACCTTTGCTATGTTCCAAGCCACGCCCACTAGCCAATCAGAGGGACTATATGCAAATTAACCCAACCAAGATGGCAGCCGGCAGCCACAGAGCTGGAGCAAGCAGGAGGCTTGGTTGCCCTGGTGATGGAGGAAGCCAAGCTTCCCACCTGCCCTGAGCCGGCTGTGGCCTCCACTCATGGCAACAAAGTTTCAATTATAGAAGACAAATAAATCCCAGACAACTGCTTCCAGCCAGCCTCCACTGGGAGCTTGGGTGGCTGGGGACCGTGGCCAGCCTGCAAACAGCCATCAGCTCCTCACCCAAGCTGGCCACACCCTAATGGGGTGAGGGTCCCCATTGGGGGGCTTAGCCAGCCTGCAAACAACCATCAGCCCCTCACCCAGACTGGCCAGGCACCCCAGCAGGACCCCCCCCCACCCTGAAGGGGCTGTGGCCAGCCTGCAAACAGCCCTCATCCACTCACCCAGGCTGGCCAGGCACCCCAGGGGGGACCCCCACCCTGAAGGGGCTGTGACTAGCCTGCAAACAGCCATCAGCCCCTCACCCAGCCTGGCCAGGCACTCCTATATAATAAAAGGGTAATATG
>NW_005359840.1:2282737-2285136 GCF_000412655.1 Myotis brandtii
GAGGGGTCCCAGACTGTGAGAGGGCACAGGCCAGGCTGAGGGACCCCCCCACCCAAGTGCATAAATTTTTGTGCACCGGGCCTCTAGTATTTAAATAAATGTTAATTCAAATGCTCCCATACATGTTTGGCTCATTCATATGTGGTCACAAAGATACACAGAGGTTATGCAAATAATATCATACTCTATAGGGGAAATCAATTAAATAAGGTGGACTATATAGTTCAATCATTTTCTGAATCTTTAAAGGGAGGTACTTTCTAAATCATTCTAAAGACAAAATAATAGGTTTCAACTTTAAGTTGCCATAAACTCCATAGACTGTGAAAAGCTTTCTGGTCCATTAAATGCTAGAGCATCTCCGGGCTTTAGTGCTGGCCTCCTGTGGCTTCTCACTCAATTCTCAAGTCATCTTATACTTTCTTGCCTCCCAGCTACTACTGGAGCTCCCTCTTCTACCCACAAAACAACTTGTGTTTACCTCAGTGACTGACTGTATTTACATTATAACAAAGCTTATGTTTACAAGCCTATCACCATCCTACTGTTAGTTCATTAAAGTATTCTAATCATCCTATATCCACAAATCCTAGTACAGTGCCGGGCACATAAGAGGGTTCAAAAATGTTTGTTGCATACTGAAAAAAATTTCCAACTTCATTTCCCATCATATGTCCCCCATGTAAATGATACACAAGATACCCCACTGTTGCTCTTAGAACAAATCAAAGTTTTTGTGCATACTGTTCTTTCTGATTGATACTTTTATCCCTCTTTCTCTCTGATGCTCATTACATGTTGGCTGAATACTTGAAAACACTGAATTTTTACAAGTGTTACACTCTTCATTAAGCTCAGTCTCTGACAAGCCTAGGAATGGATATTAAGGGTGGAATAGACAATCTATTAATATTAGAGAACAATATCTCCTGGGAGAAAGCACAGCTACTTTGGATAGTAAACTGTCAAGAAAAAAATAAAGCCTTTATTGCCAGATACTGAAAAAAAAGAAAAAAAAAAGAAAAAAAAAACAAAAAACAACAAGCCTGTGTAGTTGATTGCAGCCAAGAGTCCACATTGGTGAAAAATGAACTGGATATTGGAAGACTAAAAAGAATAAAT
This sequence comes from Myotis brandtii, assembly GCF_000412655.1. Lineage (NCBI taxonomy): Eukaryota > Metazoa > Chordata > Mammalia > Chiroptera > Vespertilionidae > Myotis > Myotis brandtii. Next base: position 2,283,860 of record NW_005359840.1, read on the forward strand.
AAATAACTGCTAGGTAAGGATTATTGCTTCCCACATTCCTAAAAGTACTGGGAACTAAACTGTTCAGAATTCTAAAGCCTGACATTTGCACAAATAAGGAAACAGAAAGGCACAAAACAACTGGGTGGGCATAAGCCCCTGGTATTTGGATTGTTGACCCAGTATCACTTAATGCAGACAATACTTCTAGACAGAAGCAAATCATGGCCAAAGGACACAGAAAGAGCCTCAAGTTAATTTACAACTGACTACTGATTCACCTTATTATATTTCTCACCAACAGACACAGTGTTTATCTTCCCCTTTCTGTTTTGGTCCAGAAGACATCCTTTTAATTTTGTATTTGTTTTCTTAATCTCAAATTCCTCTAGTTCTAGATGTGTCTAAATCCTCTCTTGTCTTAGTACCCGAGCCATGTGTTTCACTGGAGCAGCATTAGCCTCCATTTCTCCACCTCTGTCAGACTAGTCTCGATACTACCACAGTTGGTATTGATTGCATTCCTGAAGCTGTTCCATATGCCCTATGCTTTTTTTGTAGAAACCTCTGTAATTCTTTAACTCTGCAACTGTTCTTTCTATGATTAGCTTTGATTTTATTGTATGGATTGTAATTGGAAGAGAATTAGACATGGGACACAAGTATTGTATATTTTAATTTTTAAGCATGTTCTCCTTTGCAATTATGCTCACAAAATAATTGCAACTGGAAATTATTGGTCAGCATATATTTCTCTAGAGGAGATATGTGAAACATTGTTTATGAGCAAAAAGAAAAGTTCTACAAAAATAAAGGCTATACCCAGTACTTTTATTTCTTAGGCTGCAGATCCACAGTCTATGACTATTTAAAAATAGATGTTTCCTTAACCCAGCAAAAATGACTGGAAAGAAGTTCACATTAAATAGTATATGAAAAAAAAGAAATCAGAGATTCTTTACAAGTTTTCAATAAGCATTATATGCACAGACTTCTTTGTAGTATACTAGAGGCCCAGTGCATGAAATTCATGCGTGGGGGTCCCTCAGCCCAGCCTGCCCTCTCTTACAGTCCAGGAGCCCTCAGGGGATGTCCTACTGACAGCTTAGGCCCACTCTCTATGGGAGGTGACCAGGCTGATCAGGGGAAGGCGCCACTCCCATCACCCTGCTGCTGCTGCCACTGCTGGCTGCCACAGCCTCCAAGGTGTTTTCATCAACACGGACTCCAGTCCCTTCACTACAAAAAAATGACAACTTTCTTTAGGCATTTTCAAGATGTCTCTTTCATAGGATATG
>NW_005359840.1:2285488-2286573 GCF_000412655.1 Myotis brandtii
CCTTAATCCTTTCCCCCGCCCCCCCCCCACTCAGTTTACCTTTGGCCACAACAATAGGATATGACATTTCTTTCTTTTTCTTTTTTATCCTCACCTGAGGATATTTTTCCATTGATTTTTAGAGAGTGTGGAAGAGAGAGGGAAAGACAGAGAGAAACATCAATGTGAGAGGGACACTTCGATTGGTTGCCTCCTGCATGATCCCTGACCTGGGCCTCGGCCAGGGAGGAGCCTGCAATCTAGGTACATGCCCTTGATCAGAATCGAACCCAGACCCTGCAGTCCACAGGCTGAGGCTCTATCCACTGAGCCAAACTGGCTAGGGCAGGATATGACATTTCTTAGTCCCTCCAGCAGTAGACCTTCATTTTTTTCCTCTAGGAGTGAGGTGGAAAAACCCTAGATCACCTTCTTGGATACTTATTACCCAAGTTACCAAGAACACTGCAAGTGGTGTACAGGGAGCTTAGCCAATGAGTGGTCAGAAAGGGTGTTTCCTCTGCAGCTCACGCACAGAGGCAGGACTGCTGGTGCACCCTGGCTGGCAGGCCCCACTGTCTCCGCTCCGGGCCTGCTCCAGCCATGCCATGGTGAGTTGAACAGGCCCCCGTCTCCGGGCCTGCGCCATCCATGGCTTGCCTCACCATGCACACAGGCCCCTTCTGCCCATCTGTGCACGTAGCCTCCTCCTGAGCCAGTCGTGACTGTTACAGCATCCTGGCTAATTTGCATATTACTATATATATATAGTGTACCAGTTAATAATGTGGATTTTTTCAATAGATGGAGTTATACATATGTTGATATATATGTGATTTGATATGTATGCTATTTTGTTGTATTGACAGCAAGCTTCAAAACTTCATGTCAAATTTGTTGAAGGTGTTAATATCAGATATTTTTACGCTTAAAAATGTCAAATTTTGTGGCAAAAAAAGAGCATTTGCAGGAAGTTTTAATTCATTACTTTATTTTGAAGAAAAAGTTATCATATACTTCAGGAAGCTTATGGTGAACATGCTCCATCTCAAGATACTTGTGAACGCTGGTTTAAATGCTTTAAAAGTGATGATTTCAATGTGAAA
>NW_005359840.1:2286739-2300308 GCF_000412655.1 Myotis brandtii
ATCAACTGAACGAAAGACAAATGGAAAACCGAAAAGTCATCAGTAAAATGTTGCTTCAATGGCACAAAAGAAAGTCTTTTTTGCATCGAATTGTGACTGGCGATGAAAAATGGATTTATTTTGAGAATCCAAAAGGCACAAAATCATGGGGTTGATCCAGGTCAACCATCAACATCGACTCCAAGGCCCAATTGCTTCAGAAAGAAGACAATGCTCTGCATTTGGTGGGATCAGGAAAGTGTGGTGTATTATGAGCTTCTAAAACCAGGTGAAACCATTAATACTGATCGTTATGGACAACAAATAATCAATTTGAACCACCCTTTGATCGTGAAATTACCAGAATGGGCCAGAAGATACAGCAAAGTAATTTTGCTTCATGATAACGCACCATCACACACTTCAAAACCAGTTAAAGACATGTTAAAAGATCTTGCCTGGGAAGTATTAACCCACCTGCCATATTCACCAGACCTTGCTCCTTCAGATTACCTCTTGTTCAGATCGATGGCACACACATTTTCTGAGAAGCACTTCAAAACGTAAGAAGAAGTGGAAAATTGGGTCTCTGAATGGTTTGCCTCAAAATAAGAAAAGTTCTATTGGGATGGTATCCACAAATTACCTGAAAGATGGGGAAATGTGTAGCTAGCGATGGACATAACTTTGAATAAAGCACTTTTGATGTTTCTCTTGAAATTATTGTATTTTCTTTGATTACAAAATCTGCATTATTAATCGGTACACCTAGTAAGTAGATTTTGATGTGCATTCATATCTAACTGTACAACAATAATATCTAAATTCTACATTTGAATGATTCATACAGAAGCATGATTAACTTTATGATTCTTACAAATTCCTATGTAAGCGACACAGATTCCATTAATTCAAGAAAAAAATCCAACAAGAGCCTATCCACCAAATCCTACATAATAAAGAGGTAATATGCTAATTGACTGTTACACCCTCACAAGATGGTGATGCCCACAGCCACAAGATGGCAGGGCCCAGTCCCCTCAGCCCCGCCAGGGGGGGTGGCAGGCGCATGGCACAGCTGGTCCCGCCCACTGCCGGAGTCCCCCAGTCCCCTCAGCTCCGCCGACAGTGAATTTTCATGCGACCATTACCTTTTTAAAAAATCCTTGCGCAAGGATATGATTATTTTTTTTTAGATCGTCTGTTCTCGGGGAGCATGCCTAAGCCAGCAGGCAGGCATCCCCCAAGGGTCCCAGACTGTGAGAGGGTTCAGGCTGAGCTGAGGTACCCCTCATGTGCATGAATTTTCATGCACTGGGCCTCTAGTCACTATTATAAAAGAAAAAAATGAGTTGGCAAGCAGAGCTCTTTTCCTCTACAAAAAAATGTTAGTCACAAAAAATAAATGAGTAATTAAATAATGCAAAAACATCAAAATAGGCTGCAACCTTTATGAATTTTGGAATTTGTCTTATCCGTTTGTCCATAGGCAGTCCTAATTCTTTGATATGATATTAGCTAATTAGGAAGTGAAGAGGGAAATACAAGGTCACACTATTGTTCAATATTCTCCAGGTTATGCATACATATGTGCTTGGGAAATGAGTTCCCATGAATTCTGTGGTAGATCCTACCCAAACCAGCAACCAGATAGACTTGGGAAGTATCCAATGACAATGCTCCTAAGGAAGGCTGTGAGACAGAGAGTAATCACAATAGCTTTCCCTTTACCATACACTACATATTTAGTGCATAGTGAAGGAAGAGGATGAGTCTTCCTTTCTTCTAACACTTCTTACAAACAAAAACAAACAACAAAAAAACCCTTCAAATTGAGTCTAAGATTAGCATCATTGAAGTGCCTTATTTTAAGGTGTATTCCCAGGAGAAATGCATGTTTTAATACCTATGTGTGTCTTTGTCAAGCAGATATTGAAACTGACAATTGCATGCTGTCTTCCTACAACAGGGCACATTTTCCTTCTCTGCAGATGGCAAAAAGGGCTTTTGAAATCAGTCTCATCTAGGCAGAAGTCCAGCAGCTGAATTCCGTTATTAAAAAGTTTTGATGTCAAATTAATTTTTAGTCCATTTCCAATGCACTACATTCAGCTAGATCACTTATTTGGATACATGCAAAGTTAGTAGAGAACAGTATTTCCTAAGTGATCATTTGTCAAACTATCTGCAAGCACTCGCAACTTAATTTAAGTAATGGGCACTGGCAGTTTCTATGGAAAATGAAGAGGAAAAAGAGTAAGGGAAATCTCATTTTATCAAACATCCAACTAGACCAAGTATGTCAAACACATGCATTTTCATTTCACTAAAGAGAACAGGTTCAACAGAGCATTAAAGAACATATTACCACAGAGACAGGTCTATGCCAGCATATCAAATCAGGATACATCCAGGCTACCTTTCTGATTTATGGGTCCCTCAACATCCTTCTGCCAAGGTTGAGGCCCATGATAAGAGAGGCAGATTAATTCTAAAGGCATATGTCATCCTTCATCTTATCTCCCATTCTCTAACAATTATAAATGGGATACCAATGTTTAAGGGACAATCAAATTAAGAGCTATAAATACTGCAGGCATGATCTAGACCACAGTAAAACAAACCCAAATCAAGTATCCCATGTTCCCTAAAATACAAAAATTATGATGGCCTGCATGTATTACAGCACTTACTCCCCCTACCCCAAGAGCAGCAAATCCTTATTTTATATCCCTAGCTTCTGTGCCATTTATTCTTTGATTTACAGTGTTTATTTTTATAGGCATTCCACATTGTAAAATACCTTTGGTAACTGTCTGGGTACCTAACATTCATTCATTCATTTATTCATTTCTCAACAAAGAAATCTCCAGTTACTTCAGTTCAATAATATATGTATTTTGATTTAATATGGAATAAGAATGAACTGCTAGTCAGAATTATTGTTACTGCATTGCTCCACAAGGAAAGTTAACATTAGGAATCTGATGACAGTATTTCAGTACCTAAAATATACATTAAGCCCTGTGATACCACTGCATGGAAAACTAAAGCTAAATAGCACAGGTTTTAATTTCTTCAGACATCAGTATGAAAAGGGAGTTACTTGGACACATTTTAGGCTCTTAAAGATCATGGAGCATGTGTATGGGAGGAGAGTGCCTCTGTGAACATAATTATTTTTATTGGGGGGCCAGAAGTAGACATAATCTTTTTCCAAAATGTTCCTTTTCACTTCCTCAAAAGCAATTGTTGTAATAATGTATTGTCTTTCAAGTACCAAGGTGACACTATTGACCCAAGATCAGTAGGTTAAATGCTTTGAATTGCATATCCAGAAGTGAGAACAGTCTTTTCACCGATTCATTGACATGTGCAGACCCAGGAGCCTCTTGTGACCAGGGGCATGCATTTGTAAGGCCAGGACTGGGGTGATGGGTGCAGCCCGCAGCCAAATAATTGAATAAAGCTAAGCAGCTCACACTTGGGTCAAAACTATGACAACAGCCATGGCCTAAAAATATGGCCACAGATATATAACTAGCCATCAAGGTGTCTAATTAGTTTAGAGAAACACAGAGGATATAATTTTCCCTAAGGTTTACATTCCCGTGAAAGCAGGAGCTTAAAGGAACTCTGTCTGCTCCGATGTTATCTCAGTTGGCTTACAAGTGAGCCAGAAATAAGAAAATTCCTAACTTATAGCCTCTTCCACGGGAAAGATAGGTCAGATATCCAAAACTGTGACAGATAAGCACTCAGGAAGTAATCTGCGACTGCTTTGTCCACCCAGAGTCCGGTGAGACCAAGGATTTTTAAAATCGTGGCCCTCAGAATTCCATTGCTTAGTTTATTTCAGCAAGTATTTAATGAGTTCCTTTTTTTTCTTTTTTAATATGCCAAGTAGTATGTATACTATGCTATGTGTAGAGAACTTTAAGAAGGTCTGTGAGAAGATCACTGAACAGTGTATTTATAAGCTCCTTGATGAAGATGTATAAAAGCATGTGAGAGGCTCCAGAGGGGAGGCACTTGGAGAGGAGGCTATAAGGGTTAGACAGATGGAATGGGAACACAGTGGCTAGCTGAGGAGAAAACAAAAGCATTTAGGGAAGAAAGTTCATAATGAACAAAGACAGGGGGATGCAGAATAGCATCAAAATGTGGGAGCAGCTGAGGCTTCATGTACTTCATAATTAAAGTGTAAGCTCGGGGTTTTCTTTAAAGATTTTACATTTACCTTTGTTGTGAAATGATTCATTTTCCCTATGATTTTATTTCATTGAGGGTTAGTTTTAAAATGCAATCGCATTTCACGTATCTACAAATGAAGGTGAGTCCACATGTTTGCAGACAGAATAGGCAGGCGTTGTTATTAACAGTAGGATTGGGGGTTTTGTTATTGTTGCTTTAAAATGAATAATTCCAGAAATTCATGCAATGGAATACTATTCGGCTGCAAGTATAAACAGAGTGTATATACAGAGCCTATGGGGAGGTTTTGTGGAAGAATTAAAAAGCACTTCACCCAAAAGCTAGTACAGCTGACCCTTGAACAATGCAGGGGCTACGGGATACCCAGCTGGAAGTAGCCAAATTGAGCACTGAAGATTTGATCTGTGGTCTTCAAATGGAAGGAGTGGTTAATATTAAATAACATCTCAATAGTCTAGGCAATTGTGACTAATCCTATCTGCACTGAATGATGGTGCCAGAATTCAGAAATGCAAAGGACTGCCAGAAAAATCCCTGGTACTTATTTTAATTATGAAACAAATGTGAAATACTATAACATCATCAATGCTTTCAAATTTTATTTTAGAGAAATGGATATGCAAAATGTCTTAATGCAATGGAATATTATTCACCAATAAAAAAGGAATGAAATATTTAAACATGCCACTACATGGAAAAACATAGAAAATACAGGCTAAGTGAAAGAAGCTAGACACAGAAGGCCACAGATTGCATGATTTGGGAGGGTTGAGGGGAAAAAAGGAGCAACTGATTAATGGAGTGCAAAGTTTCTTTTGGGAGGGACAAATGGTTTCTAAAATTAAATGGTGGTAATTAGATTGTGGCTATCACACAACTCTATAAATACATGAAAAACTTTAGACAGGCAATTTGTATGGTATGTAAATTATATTTCAATATTGCTGTTATTTAAAATGCTGTTTTAGACCCCTGCAGCATAGGAAGGTGCTTTCCCTGTAATCTACTTACCAGTCTACCTCCTCTCCACCTCTTTTCTCATACTTGCCCCCAAATACGCCCATGGGATATGAAAATAACCTAAAGGATGCAATGAAGAAGCGGTCACTCAGACATTCAGGTCCACCTGAAAGAAGAAACGAGTTTAACAAAATGTTAAAAGAGCCACTTCCCAAAGAGAACAAGTTGCTTATACGCGGGAGACTAGCGCCTTTGGTGCAAAACAGAGAAAAGCGGCAGCATGCCAGCTCGTGAGCGGCAATCACAGCTTCCGTGAAACAAGGTACAGGCCACACTGCTCCATAAGGAAGTTCAAACGCTCGCTCACGCCGGCTCCCACGTCATTACGTCGAACGCCCTGCGACCCCTTGTGGATCCGTGGGCGACAGTTGGGGCTCCAGTGCACTTTCTCCCAAAGCCACCGCAGCCGCCTCCGAAAATGGATGCTCTCACCAAGGCCATAAGCAAACTCAACTTAAAGCTCCCCGAGGGCTTCCGCATCGAGGCCAGCAAGACGGAGCACATCCCCGGGAAGATGTTCATCGGGGGACTCTCCCGCAATACAAGTAAGGAAGCTCTTTTTGACTATTTGTCCCAATATGGCAAGATTATCGATTTCACTATTAAAACCCACCCAGAAACTGGAGTATCCCGGGGGTTCGGGTTTGTGCTTTTCGAAGATAAGGCGGCCGTTGAGAGGGTGCTGCAAGTCAAAGAGCACCAAGTGGAGGGGAGGAAATTTGAGCTTAGAAAGGCTCAGGCCATGGAACTGAAATTTCCTCCGAGAAAAGTTTTTGTGGGCGGGGTGAACCCTAAGACGCCAGAAGACAAAATTAGACAGTACTTTGGGACATTTGGGGAGATTGAGCATATTGAGCTGCCAGTTTGTCCGAAAACAAACAAAAGACGATCTTTCTGTTTTATCACCTATACTGACGAAATCCCGGTGAGGAAGCTGTTAGAAACCAGGTTCCATCTCCTGGGCTCCAGGCCGTGTGAAGTTAAAATTGCTGTTGTGAATGAAATTCCCAAGATGCCGCTGAGGAGAGGAAGAGACATTCCCTTTCCCAAGCTAGACAATGCCTCTGGGGGTGGAGAGCCCCCAACAAAGCCAAATGCTCCGGGGGCTGGCGGAGTCAACCAAAGTGTTTGCGGGGCCTGTGGAGTCGACCCGAATGCTCACGGGGTCATCAGAGTTGACTCAAATGCTTATGGGGCCGTGACAGTCGACCAGAATGCTAGCGGGGCCATCGCAGTCGACCAGAATGCTAGTGGGGCCATCGCAGTCGACCAGAATGCTAGCGGGGCCATCGCAGTCGACCAGAATGCTAGTGGGGCCATCGCAGTCGACCAGAATGCTAGCGGGGCCATCGCAGTTGACCCAAATGCTTGTGGGGCCATCAGAGTCAACCCAAATGTATATGGGGCCGTGGCAGTCGACCCAAATGTATATGGGGCCGTGGCAGTCAACCCAAATGTATATGGGGCCGTGGCAGTCAACCCAAATGTATATGGGGCCGTGGCAGTCAACCCAAATGTATATGGGGCTGTGGCAGTTGACCCAAATGTTTATGGGGCTGTGGCAGTCGACCCAAATGTTTATGGAGCCTTCAGAGTCAACCGAGGTGTTTACAGGGCGAGTGGAGATATGGGCAATCCTAGCATGGTGCTTGCTCCCGTTCACATCTCGCCCTGCAACCAAGGCTATAATTATTCTGATCAAGCATATGGCCCCTTCTACAATGCCTACAGTAACCAGCCCATTTTTAATAGCTACAACGGCAGAGAGCATTTTGTTGGATGTAACTATGGGACTCAACCCATAGGAACTGCACTTGCTAATTACAATGTTCAACTAAACCAGGTGCCTGTCTTCAGTACTGGTTACCAGGGAATTTACCAGCCTTTCTGAGGACAAAGGATGAAGCCAGCATTGCAGAACCAATCTGACAACTTCCAGTGAAAAGTTATGTTACTGATAAAAAATTAATGACTGTTTTGAAAAGACACTGTCACTGTTCTACAGCTTTTTCCAGTTTTTTTTATAAGAGGCAGTTATTTTCCCATGGTCTTTTGACATTGGAGTGAAGACCAGATAATACAAGTAGTTTTTAGTTTTATGAAAGTTAACCTCTCAAAAATAAATGTTTACTATTAATAGCTTTACAGAAAACTCTGTAGTGGTTTCTATTTGGAGTTGGTGCTTTTTTTGTGGGGGTGTTTTGGGGTGTGTGAGGTTGTGGCTGCCTTTTTGGCCCATTATGAACTTTTTCTTGATGGGGTGGGAGTCTTGGGTGGTTTGGTTTAAAGCTATCATCCAGATTCAGAGGAAAAAAAATCTTAAATTTCCCTTTAGATTTGCTATTCAGACAGGTCCTTCTTGTATATTTGTTCAGCAAAAATTAAGACTTATGCTAAACCAGAAACTATGTTCAATTCAAGAAAGTCAGAAAGGGTCAGTCCCAGTCTTAAAAGAGGCAGAAGTAAACTAACAAATATAATATAGTGTGTGTGTGTGTGTGTGTGTGTGTGTGTGTGTGGGTGGGGGGGGGTCCTATATAAAGCTTTGTTCAGGATAACGTGGTATTATAGACACAGGGGATCTAAAATAGGGTTTGGGAGGGAGTAGTCTTAGGTGGAATGCAGTAGATTGGCCTTTGCCAATGGACTATGCTAAGGAGAGTGCAGTATGCCAGGCAGAGCTATAAAGGTATTAAAGCAGGAATTTAGTATGTGCTTTTGGAACACAGAAAAGAGACTTTTTAAAGGGTGGAAACAAAGTGCATGTGGAAACTAAGGGGAAGGAGGTAGACAGGGGGCTTGAGCATCTGTCAACAAAAATATGAGTCATATATGCAAACCATATATGTAATTTAAATTTTTCTAGTAACCATATTTTTAAAAAGCAAAAATAAGATGAAAATTATTTTAATAAAATGTATTTAACCAAAATGTCATTTCAACATGTCATCAAGATAATAATAATTATTAATGGGTCCTTTTTACATCATTGCTTTCATACTAGTCACCGAAATCTAATGTGTATTTTACTTTTAAGCACATCTCAGTCCAGACTAGTTACATTTCAAGTGCTCAAAATACGTAGCAGTAGCTATTACACAGGACAGTGCAGACTTAAATCACAAAGGGCTTACCTAATGTGCTGAGGGGTTGAATTCTATCTTTAAGGCAATAAGGAGAAATTAAAGGACCTAAAACAGGGAGTGACATGAAACAGCAAACATCTACCACATGCCTGACACTGATCTCAATGCTTGGATTGGAAAATCAATGAGACTCAATCTCTGACTTCAGGCAATTCACTGGCAAGTAGGAAAGACAGACATGAAACCACGATCCTGGTGGGACTAAATTTAAAATGTGAGGAAAGTCAATTTTACTTAGAATAGTATGTACTTATTTCCTTATTAGAATACAGATATCTTCAGGTCAAAAAATATTTCACTCCTTTTTGTATTTTCCCTAACATCTAGCAAGGACTCTTGCACATAATAGGAACTATAAAAATATATTAAATGATGACACAGGAGCAAAACTGACAAGAATATTACCATTACAAACAAGAGAAAAAGAAGGCAGCAACATAAAACATGAGGTAATTCTTTTCAGTTTTAATAGCAAATGATTGTTATTTAAATACTAATGACCCAGTGCATGAAATTCATGCACATTACAAGGGAATTAATTAGAGGAAATATTTTAATATTGCTATTTGCCCTTTCTCTATAATAGAAGTGTCAGAGATGAAAGAAAATTAGTAAAGTGTATATGAAAATCTTCCTCCTGTCAGAGTCTGGGGTGTGCCACGAGAACCAGAGTCAAGTTCCTGCCCACCCACATGCACCTTGAAATCATGCAAGACCCAGACCCAGCTGGCCCCACCCCCATTGGGCTAGATCCAGACCCAGCCGGCCCCACCCCTGTCAAGTCCCGCTGGGTGGGGGGCACAGCCTCAGGTCACCTGGCCCGGTGCCAGGGCAGGGGGCACGGCCTGAGGTCCCCCGGCCCGGGACAGGGGGTGCACCTTGAGGACCCCTAGCCAGGGCAGGGTGCATGGCCTGAGGTCCCCCAGCCCAGGCTAGGGCAGGGGCACGCCTTGAGGTCTCCATCAAGCTCTGCTGGGCAGGGGGCGTGGCCTCAGGTTCCCTGGCTTGGCACCAGGGCTGAGGGTGCGGCCTCAGGTCCCCCAAGACCGAGCAAGGGCGGGAGGCTCAGCTTGAGGTTCCCCATCAAGCCCTGTGGGTGGGGGGCATGGCCTGAGGTCCCCTGTCAAGCCCCAGGGGTTGGGGGCATGGCCTGAGGTCCCCCAGCCCAGGCCAGGGCAGGGGCACACCTTGAGGTCCCTGTCAAGCTCTGCATGGCAGGGGGAGTGGCCTCAGGTCCCCCGGCCTGGCACTGGGGTGGAGGGCACAGCCTGAGGTCCCTGGTCAAGCCCTGCATGGAAGGGGGCACAGCCTCAGGTCCTCTGGCCTGGTGCCAGGGTGGGAGGCATGGCCTGAGGTCCCCCAGCCCGGCACCAGGGTGGAGGGCACAGCCTGAGGTCCCCAGTGAAGCCTCGGTGGGCGGGGGAGGGGGTGCACCCTGAGGTCTCCCGTCAAGCCCTGCCAGGCGGGGGATATGGCCTGAAGTCCCCCGTCAAGCTCCACTGGGCGGGGGACGCGGCCTGAGGTCCCCCGTCAAGCCCTGCCAGGCAGAGGGCACAGCCTGAGATTCCCTCAGCCTGGCACCGGGGTGGGAGGTGTGGTCTGAGGTCCCCTGTCAAGCCCCACCAGGCGGGGGGGGGGGGGGGCGCAGCCTCAGGTCCACTGCCTGGCCCAGCACCACACAGCCTCAGGTCCCTGCTGATTGTTCGTTAAGGCTCGTTAAGGGAACTCAGCCTCCACTGTGGGTGAGGCCATCTTGTGTTACGGAATCCCTGCTTCCGCTGTGGGCGCAGCCATCTTGACCTTTACGGTGTGATGGTCATTTTGCATATTCCCTCTTTATTAGATAAGATGAGTAAGTTGTATTGCTTTGATGGTGGGGGAATTTTCAATATATAATATGTAAATATACTTCATTAAAATATTGAGATTAAATTGAATACTATATGTTAAACTGCACTGAAAAGTTTAAATGACTGTACAGAAATCAGGGGTTAAACACACACATGTACACACACACACCAGAAGAGTCTTGCAATGGATATTTTGATGCCCTTTGAGACTGAAAGTATATTAAGTGTATATCGAACCTCAGTTTAAAAATAACAAGGGATTGCCCTAGCTGGTTTGGCTCAATGGACAGTGTGTCAGCCTGTGGACTGAAGGGTCCCGCGTTCGATTCCGGTCAAGGGCACATGCCTGGGTTGTGGGCTCAATCCCCAGTGTGGGGTGTGCAGGAGGCAGCCAACCAATGATTTTCTCTCATCATTGATGTTTCTACCTCTCTCTCCCCGCATCTCCCTTCCTCTCTAAAATCAATAAAAAATATATTTAAAAAAATAATGGGATCAATCAACTGAGCTAATTTAACTTTTGTTCCACATAATGTTTTCTTATTCAAAAACTACAAAATAGATATGCGGTGTTGCCACAAAGTAAAGGAGAATCCCCAGGTAAAAGAACACAAAAATGCATAAATTAAATGGTATTACACAATAGTCAATACAGTTGAAATAATGTGTATGTCTGTCTGTATATAGGTATTCAGAACAAATGATGAACATACAGATTAATCCAACAGAAAGTATTTAGGAGGAATTGGCTTTCATTTACCAGAGTTAATCAACTTTCATTTACCAGAGTTAACTAGATGAATCAAGGTTGTTTTGATTAAGAGCTTCTGTTCCTGCTCCCCCTGAGAATCAACTTGTCCACTAAACAGGACAAAATATAGCAATATCCACATTTGGCTGTTTGAACTAAGGAATTAAACTGAAATTTCAGCCAATTCAGAATCAGTGTGGCAGATGTTTTGATATTTCAGTTTTGCTCTATATTGATATTTCAGTTTTAGAAATGGTGTAAGTTTATTTTTTCCAGTTCCAGCTGGTTCATTTGTTGATTTAGATTTTAAAAATCAGTGGAAAGAAAGGACAGTTTGGTTCAGATTTGAGCCTATTAGATAAATCCAGCAAATCAGCTTAAATTCATTATTTTTCTTTGGGGGAGGGGGATTCATGATTAGTTCAAGGATCTTATTTTGCTCTTATTTTAGTTGTTAGAAGTTAGGTTATGCAATATTGGAGGTGTTGTGTCAGGTAAACTTTCTCATCAGAGTGGTCCAATTACCACTCAGACAGCTATGTATGTGTTTATGTATATGTTTGTGCTTACATGCTAGCTTAAAAACTAAACCAAAAAAGATGTGAATGTCTGAATTCAAAGATAATGGCAGGTCATATTTTCATTTATATTTCCCTAAAGTCTGGAGTGACTATAGAAATGCTTATTCTATATAATAAAGAGCTAATATGCAAATGGTCCTCACGCCCTCATGCCATCATGCCGTAATGGCTCAGACACTCAACACTGGGGAGAGAGAAATGGGGACCAGCCAGGCACAAATGAGCTTGAGAGAGAAGAATGGGGACCATCCAGACACAAATGAGAGGAATGGGGACTAGCCAGGCTGTGGCCTGGGAGAGGGCCAAGCCACCCACCCCATGGTGCCGGGCGCCAGCAGCTGGGGCTGCGGCCCAGGAGAGGGACAAGCCACCTGCCCTGCAGTCCCAGGTTCCAGTGGCTGCACCTGTGCCTGTGGCCTGGGGGATGGACAAGCCACCTGCCCCATGGTCCCTGAGGTCCCAGGCACCAGCGGCAGGGCCTGTGGCCCGAGAGAGGGACAAACCGCCCACCCTGCAGTCACGGGAGCTAGCAGCTGCACCTGTGCCTGCAGCCTGGGAGAGGTACAAGCCACCCACCCTGCGGTCCCAGGCACCAGTGCCTGCAGCTGTGGCTTGGGTGAAGCCGTCCACCCACTGTCCCCTGTGGCTGAAGCTGGCCTGGGCAACGCCGGCCCAGGTCCTGGGTGACTGTGGCTGGCCAGAGGGAGGGAAGCTGGGTTCCAGGTGCCTGCAACTGGCCGGAGGAGGGAATCCTGGGTCCCAGGTGTGGGGCAAGGCAGAGGCAGTTATCAGGCCAGTAGTAGAGCAGTTAGGGGTGATCAGGCAGGCAGGCAGGTGAGCGGTTAGGAGCCAGCAGTCCTGGATTACGAGAGGCAGTTGGACATTCCCCAAGGGGTCCTGGATTGGAGAGGGTGCAGGCCGGGCTGAGGGATGACCCCCCAACTCCCATGCATGAATTTCATGCACCGGGTCTCTAGTGTAGTAATAATTATCTGCACTAATGGTCAACCAAAATTGAAACAGCTAAGTCTAATTTCCTGACATTAGAAATGGATATTCTAGCAAGATTAGTTATTAGTCAACTTTATATTTCTCAGAGTTTGCATGCTATTGGTATCTATATCTCCATATTTTGGAGAAACTAGATTCTTGAGAAGAGCAAAAGCCATTAAAGAGTTAGGAAATAAAGCTTATAAGAAAATATTTTAAGGGGTTGGTTATTACACAGCAAAGTGCCTAGGGGATAATTAAATATAACCCATTAACATTTTGAATAGCATATTTTAAAAAGGAGAGCAAGGCTAGATGGCAGTTTCTAAAATGAGTCAAACTACAGCCTATATTTTTGTTTTGCAAGAAAACGGCATTTAAAGTTATATCATGACAGCATAATTAATTCAAAATACACATTATCTGTGAACCTAGTGGAATCCCCATTTCTGAACATCTACACTAATAAAAGAGAAACATGGTAATTAGCGTACTACCGCTACCCTTTTCATTGGCTAATCAGTGAGTATATGGAAATTAACTGTCAGCAAAGATGGCGGTTATGGCGGTTAACCGCCAACAAAGATGGCGGCTAATTTGCATATCCTGCGATGATGGGAGGCCAAAGGGGAAGAATGGAAAAATGGTGATCAGAAACCCAGGCGGCAGGCAAGAGATGGGTGCAGGCAAAGGCGGCCATCAGAAAGCCGGGCTGGCCTGTGGCCTCATGATCCCCGCAGCAATGGGGCGAGCGGGAGCCCGGGCACAGGCTGGCCGTGTGATCCCCGGGGCGATCGGGGCAAGCGGTTCCCGGGCACAGGCCGGCTGCATGATCCCCAAGGCAATCGGGGCAAGCGGGAGCCCGGGCACCCCAGCACCTGACATGCAAAGGTCGGGGATGAAATGACTTTTCCCAACCACATCTGCAAATATCCTGGGGAAGGCATCACTGAAGAGTTCACAACTCTCTTACTTGGCAAGGAAGAAAAAAGTTGGCAACGGAAACAATCCCTTACATCAAAGTTAAGGTCCCTCTG